>NC_060899.1:11064453-11266953 GCF_014805685.1 Silurus meridionalis
TTTGACAAGGGCCACATTGGGATGGCTAGACATCAGGGTCTTGTGCAATGATGTTACCTATCAAACATGGTCCAAGGAATTACAGCTGGTGAACTGGTGACAGGGTCATGGTAGTCTAAGGCTCACTGATGTGTATGGGAAGTAAAGGCTATCCAGTCTGGTCCAATTCCTACTGTAGGACAAATCTGGCTATGACAATAAGGTGTCAGGACACACAGTGCATCACAGCATGCTGAGTATTAGACTGTGTAGCCACAGACCAGTCAGAGTGCCTTGGAGACCCCTGTCCATTGCTGAAAGCACCTACAATGGACACAGGAACGTTAGAACTGGACCATGAAGCAAAAAAAGGCCTGGTCTGATTAATCACACTGTGTATATATGAGGCAATTTTTAATGTTATTGCTTAGGAGTATATTAAGGTGGCTTTTGAAAGACAGGTTAGAAACCAACCCTCGACTGGTACCATGATGTATGACTGAGTAGTATATATACAATACGATATATAATAGTAATTTTCCATCAAGGAAGGAACATTTTAAACAGATAATTGCTCTGCTATTAATGGCTGTTTTTTAAGGAATACTGTATATCGAGTTTTTTTTAAGAAAAATATCAAATTGGTAGTCCATATATTTTATAATCCCTATTGTAAAATTATTTGAATTTCAGACTAAAACATCGGTTCTGAAAGCAAGTTTGCAGTGACAACAATTGTTTGACTAGTAGTAATTTGTGAAGCTTTCAGCAAAATTATTTTCAGTAGTTTTACTCTGAGACACAATAATCAAATAATCTGAATACAATAATCCAGTAATCCAAGCTCCAATGGCAATGTGTATGTCTTTTTTTTTTGTCTGTTTATAAATTGCTTGCAAACTAGTGCCAGGATTTATGAATGCCGTGGCATAAGTATATAAGTGTGTATATATATATATATATATATATATATATATATATATATATATATATATATATATATAAGTATAATCCTTATTTTGCATGACCTGCCAGGATTCTATATTGTAAACATGAAAACCAACATTTTGGTACCAATAAGGTTTCAGGTACAAATCATGTTAAAGCCTTTTCAGATATAGGTGCTTTTTTTGGTTTAAGGCACCCTAATTTATTCAAGGAAAGACATTTAATTCATACTCACCCAATTTGTTACACTTACAGATGCAGTGTAGGGCGATACGTTTTATGTAAAACAATCCGACTCAGACCTGAAGGGAAATGAACTGTAGGTGGTGAGAAAGAACATGTACAGTGAGAGCTCAGTACTGGGTAACCTAATGTATAAAAAAGAGTAACACAAGAAACACTTCAAAAGATCCAATGTGAAAAGTAAAAAATACAAGCGATATGTTTGTTTCTTGACAAATAAGCCGCAATTAAAATTGTACAAATAACATTATGTGCCTACACATTTATATTATTGCATATATGTGTAATATTTTTTAAAGTACAGAAGGTTTTTTTCTTCTCAAACATAAAATACTCATACTTTATAGTTTTTAAATCATCTTTATAAAAAAAAAATTTTAATTCTTTTTTACAAAAGCTTACAAATTTGACCTAGTGTGTAAAAACAAGACATCTAATTAACACTCATCCAAAACATTTGTTGATTAATTGTATTTCTGAACCACATGTACAAGCAGATTTAAATAATTTAATAAGTTACTTCATCTCCCTCTGCTGTCCATCTGCCATTATGATAGGAATTTAAAACAGTCCATCATGTCATATTACAGCCCTAGTGGATATGAAAATAAAAATGGTGTCCACAATCTTATCTTATCTATCTATCTATCTATCTATCTATCTATCTATCTATCTATCTATCTATCTATCTATCTATCTATCTATCTATCTCATTACATACATTCTATTCAACTGTTCACAGATTTCAATTTTACTTGTATTTTATATAATACATATAAAAAAATCATTAGATCATGACATGTTATACAATAATTATAATATGTGACCTCTTAATAAATTATAAATATAGAAAATGTGACTTTTTATAAAAACATTTCCTGCATTATCTGATTTTATACAGTATAGAGTGAAATGCAACTCAAACAAAAAATAACGTACTAAACAGCCGTTTTGTGGACATAAATTATTTGTTGGTAAAGTGTTACGGAAGATCGTTCAGACGAGTTTGAAGAAGGGTACAGCAATCTGAATAAGCACTATTTACAAAAGTGGTGAGCAGAAAAGTATGGAAGCATATAGGTAGCAAAATGTAATTTAAATTGTAAAATGCAAACAGGCAATGCAATATTCAAAATGGAATCTCCGAGAATCTGCCCAAGCACTGGAGTGGCAAATTGCTAATGCTGGCCCTTCAGAAAATCCATCATATGTCCTGTGTGTGACGCCTCAGGATCGAAGTGCTGGGACACAGTGTAAGTTGGCAGATTGAATTTTGCTACCTTTATGCTTCCATAGCAAAGCACCTAAGAATGTTCAACTTGGCAAACCTTGAGGCAGATGGGCTACAACAGCAGAAGACTACATGAGGTTGAACTTATGGCAGTCAAGAACAATAATGAAAGTCTACAGAAGGTACTAGGTTACTAACAGTGGATGGCTGAAGTGTTAACATGTCCATTATTTATTATTATATGAACAAATCATTTGCACTCTCCCAAGTTTTCTGTATTGGTTGGTGCTGCAGTCTCACTGTGTCTACCGTCTTGTGCTGTTTTGCAACAAATGTTGCTCACCTGCTCTTTATAGTGTCCTAAATAGCTTTATCTAGTTCTGTTTTTTTGTGTTACTTTTTGTTAATTTATTTTGTCTTGTGTAGCACCTTGGTCCTGGGAGAATGTTGTTTCGTTCCACTGTGTACTATACACTATATGGTTAAAATTACAATAAAAGCCTACTTGACTTGATATTTAATAAACACTTTATTAATGGGACTTTTGGAGATTTTTATTTATCATACAGTATGCTAAAACACAGATAGGACATGAAGACAAACCACAATGAAAAAGGGAAAAAAGAATCTTACGAAAATCTTACGAAGCTGGGGTCAGAGCACATAGTCAGCCATTATACAGCACCCCAGGGCACAGAGAGTTAAGGGCGTTGCTCAAGGGCCCTAGAGTGGCAGCTTGGCGAAACTTGGGCTTAAACTCAAAGACCTCTGACTAGTAACCAACAGCCTTAACCACTGAGCTACCAAACACAACAGTTGTGCATCATAATGTGTTTTTGCATATGCCAGTAAAATCACTAAATGTGTAAGGTGATTTTTTTTAAACCGATAAACTATCTATATATTTTCTATACACAACCCAGGAAAAATCTTTCCAGCATAATGTTCTATGTTACAGTACAGTGTCTGACCCAATGCATATGATGGAGTGTAAACTTCAGTTTAGTCAAATCTTAGCTAAATTAAATAAATTCCCACATTTATTCATTTGGTCAATTCAACATGACTTCTTAACTTCTTTTTAATAAATTGGTTATGAAAGTGTAATTCATACCCTTGTCTATTCATTTTATTTTTAACCTGTCAGACTAATTACAGCAAGCTGTGCTGAAAATCAGTCAACATCAGCCATCACTCAACAACAGCTAGACACACTGATAACTTTAAAGCAAGGATTCTGATTTAAATCCTGACTGGACTGTATAATTTGCCTGGAGTATTGTATTTGATGTATACTTTCAAATTTAAATTGATTATATTTTTTAATGTTTACAGCATTTAGCAGATGCTGACATAACCTGGCCAGATTACTAGAGGCTAGCCCAGTGGTTAAAATATTGGGTTACTTTTCAGAAGGTTGTAAATTCTAATCCCTGGGCCCTTGAGCAAGGTCCTAACCCCTCAACTGCTATGTTGTATCACTGTGATACTTTTAGGTCACGCTGGATAAAGGCATCTGCCAAATGCTGTAAATGGTAATACCGGGGGCTGAGAATACCACTGATACCACATTTTATGTTAGTTAAAGAACATAAAAAAATACAGAAAGCCAGCCAACATGAACGCTTAAATCAAGACTTTATTAAACATTTAAAAAAAATAAATGGTGCTCTGAAAACAGAGGGCACATCCGCCTGCACATAGCAATAAGCTAAAAACAAATGATGTTAATTTTGTGCTACCAGCCGTCTGTGCACTTGACCTTTCACAGAGTCTTGTGGGTGTCGCTGCATGCAAATGCCGCACTTTACAGGTAAACAGCATATGATAATCTGTAACTTTTGTAAATCTGGAAGACGATTTGCCGTTTTTCGTTTCACTTGAATATATATTTGACATAAATATTTACACTAAAGTTACTGAAGGCCCATTGTGCTATTCTGAAGCCTTTTTTGGCCACAATAGAAGTTGAAAAAATTTGGAGACAGAGCATGCACAGTAGATATGGTCAAAATGTCTGGTTAAATATGGTCAAAAATGTCTAAAATGTCATGTGCCCATGCTGGCAATAGAAGCTCTTTTTAGTTCTTAGTAGAATTGACATACAAGTTGACACATCAGCTAATGCAAAGTGGCTTTACATAATTAATTATCTATTCAGTGCAGGGGTCTCCAATCTTTTCCAGAAAGGGCCAGTGTGGGTGCAGGTTTTCATTCCAACCAATCAATGGTCACACCTGATAGTCATTGAAAATGAAGATCATTAGATTTGAACAGGTAGAATGTGGTGTGGACTTGCTTGGTTAGAATAAAAACCTGCACCCACACTAGCCCTTTCTGGAAAAGATTGGAGACCCCTGATTTAGTGTATTAAACCCAAGCCTGCAATTGAGGCATCGATTTAAAACTGCATGCAAGTTTACTATTACACGTTTACCAGTACACGTTTACCATTGTATTGCAATGCATGGTTTTTAATTTCAATGGTAAAAAATGATTTATTTATACATATATAAATATATAAATACAGTATATTTTTATTTATAACACCACTGCTGCTATGTGAATCTGATGTATCATGATGGAGATGGGGCGTCTCTTAAGAGTCACATGGTATTTAGATTGACATGCCAGAGGTAGAGCTGACTCTTCCTGGAGACAGAACAGGGAAAGAACATCTGGTTTTATTTAACCTTTTTTCTTTTTCTTTTCTTTTTTTTGCACTACAAAGACCTGTTTGCAAAAGGGATATGGATTAGAAGTCAAAAGGCACTTAAGTAAATGTATGATTTGCTGTCTGTCTGAACCAAATAAATGAAAGCAAACTATCTACAGTATTCCATATTAAATTGCATAGCATAATTATATATATATATATATATATATATATATATATATATATATATATATATATATATATATATATAATATAAAACATTGCATTGAATCACATTGTGTTGAATCAAATCAAAATCAAATCACACTGCGTCGCCTTAGGAGTGAATAGTATCGCATCGCGTTGGTGGCTGCTTCATATGTATCTTTAATGAATCATATTGTTGGCTATGCATCGAGATGCAAATCACATAAGCCTCAGTTATGGAGATTCACATCTCTAATCTGCAGTAAATATTCACTACCATGGAAATGGCTTGGCTTAAAAAAAATTTCACTGAAGGCAACCACTAGAGGGCGGTAAAAAGATTTTGGCCTTGAATCCCTGTTGTAAGGTTGACAAAAAAAGTGCAAAATATTGTGAGCACCTTAATGTCACATCAAGCACAATGCTGTTCTTAACATACATCTTGTTAAAGACAAATAATCCCACTGGCCCAGGGTATCCAGTTTGTATCCAATTAGGAATAGTCAAGAGACCTAAATACAGTATCCAGTGTATATTCTTGCTTCTAAGTAATGCAACATATAGTTTTGTCTGTGATGCAAAAATGATGTACAGCTTGTTCCAATGCAACATGTGACTGATAAGCATAAGGAGCTACCCAGTTGGTTGATGTAGATCTTTTCCTACTCCAAAGCAGCATCTGTGCCTATTCATGTGTGTCTATCCATTACCCATGATTCTAAGCCTAACTTCATTTCAGCTGATACACTCCATTACGTTCTAAACAGCATCTTGCAAAGGCTTTCCAATCATTATATAGTTCTCCCTGCACTGTCTCTGCCTGTTTGCTGGTCACCTGAAATCATGTCCGTTTATGGTTTTTTAATAATATCTGATCCTGCAGGTTTGTTTTGCTTCAACTTATTTTAATAAAATACAAACCTATACTTGAGTTTTGCTGAGTTTAAGTTTTTCCTTGTAAATGTTCAGGCAAAAATAACCAATTTAGCATGTCCTTTTTAAAATTATATTTATTTTTTATTTCACATGAATGAAGGCATTTAATATATAAAATGAGTGAATTTCTTGGCACCAAGTCCCATGACTAACTCCTGTGTCCGGTCTTGATTTTATGTAATGACAGTAACACAATTTGCCCGATTAAATTGACATGAATCTTCATATCACAAATGCAACAAAGCATTAGAGCTCCAGCATTATATGTATGACAGAAGTGATGTCATTCAGAGAGACATCCGGAACAGTGGGTTCATGTGGGTTCTTCTCTCTCTCTCTCTCTCTCTCACTCACCTACACACACACACACACACACACACACACACACACACACACACACACACACACACACAAGACCAAGATAATCGATCAACTGAGTCAATTACAAACACTAAAACTTTTCAAACAGTTTAATTGCTTATTCTCTTGACAAGACATCAACTATTAAACATTCACCACATGACAGGATTAACTGAAACTGGCAGGTACAAAGCTTTTACATGAGGCTTACAAAAGATATATAAGCTTCTCTTTGGCAAATATTCAACATGATCTTATATTAATCTAATAAAAACAGCCTACCTATTTTGCAGTTCATATATTATTATTATGACCATGGTTACACGAGGATAAATGGGAAGGAACCAGCTGATTTGGTTCGAAAGGAAATGATTTGTCTCGAAAGATAAAAATTTGTTGCTCTCCTTCCCATTGACTAGTCCTAGAAAGTAGCAGAGTAGGCAAAGCATATTTACAGTTCAAATTAAAGTCATCAATTCGGGGTTTGCCATGATGTTATGAGCACCATGATTAGATAATGGTTACAGTATTGATATATTTATTTTACGCATACAGACGGGTGAAAAGGTTTACTAAAAAAGTGATGTTGAGATGACGGTGGTGAAAAGCCTTGTCGAACCAAAATGTCCAGTCCAAAATTTCTCATAGGTGAGCGACTAGGCTGGGATTTCAAATTTATTTCATTCTCATGAAACCATTCAGCAAGTGTTTGTGCTCTGCAGGAAGACACCACTCCCATCAGGACTGAAACGTCTCCTCATGGAATTACCCTGTCACCTGTCTGTATATATAATTAAACAGCGAAGAAATTATTCTGCCAAAAATGGATACACAATGGATACACAAAATTGCTCTCGACAGACATACATTGAATTTTACATCTAATATATTCCTTCGAAAATATCTTTTTTTGGTTACTAAATATGATGACATCAATAAAAAGAGACATCGATATACTCT
Source organism: Silurus meridionalis (assembly GCF_014805685.1). Classification (NCBI taxonomy): domain Eukaryota; kingdom Metazoa; phylum Chordata; class Actinopteri; order Siluriformes; family Siluridae; genus Silurus; species Silurus meridionalis. The sequence goes on from NC_060899.1 coordinate 11,071,974, forward strand.
TGAATTTCGATGATAAAAATCAGTTAAAACTGTCATACCATATGCTCAGCATATTATTTTATGGCAAAAACCAACTCTGAGATGAAACACAATATTCATACAAGAAGTTAGTAAAAAGATATATATAAAAAAAAGATTCATAACAAGGAAACTTCATGTGCAAGCCAGGGCTTTTTTTTTTTTTTTTTATAAAACTGTTGTAAATAGCAGTATAAAAATATTTTAAAAGGGTGACGTAGCAGTAACAATAAGAAAAATACAATGCACAAGATGAACTGAAGTAACCCTAGATGATGTTGAGTCTGAATGTAGTGCAAGGCACGTTCGGCTCTGTGAGATATGAAACTGGGAATACTTTGTTCTGCTCATCTGTAAACTGCTTACAAACATTTTGCTTACAGCTTCATAGCTAAATGCACAAGACATCGTTACATAGTTTGCAAGAGAAAAAAACTAAACAAATCAATTCATCTCTTCAGTTTTTCTTCTAGAGTTTGGAGTGTGTAGATGTACAGTATCCACTCGACTACTATAGAGGCTAAAGCATTAGAAGAAAATGTACAAATGGTGTAAAAAAAAAAAAAAATCTAATTACATCTTGTCAATAGAAATCCAATTTTTGAGTGAAACTATATACAAGTTAATATAATTCACTGACAGGATGTGCACACTTCGCATTCAAATTCTCTGTGAGAGCAGTGCATTTATTTGTAATTCAATACCTATATATAAATTGAAGCTTTTCATAAAAATTTGTAAATTTATCAAAAAAGTATCGTCTGCAATTTATCTCTTAATGAGCTCATTATCTAAAGTATCACATGTAAATAGAAGCTGTCTAACCGTCTCGAAAAATCTCAGTCTGATTTTCTTTTCCATTGACGTGCAAAGATTTTGAAGTTTTGGCAGCCTTTCGAAATAAAGCAGTTCTTCCAAATGTAACTAAACTAAAAGTGAGCTATGAAGACAAGAAAACATGGAAGAATAAATTTTTTAACACCTGGCGAACGAAGTCTATTTCATGAGCAGTTACTGCTGGTTTCTTTGAAAATAAACACACTTTTGCTATAAAAAGGTTTGGAAGAGATTTGTTTGCCTGGGCTATGAAGCATAATCTGCTTGCCGTCAAAAGGTTCTGAGGTCAAAAATATTGCAAACTGGAAAAAAAATCCAAGTGGGTGCTGGTGACAGTGCCTGAAAACTGCAAAGCGCTCCAGGAAGAAGAAGGCACTACTGCAAGTCGCACACACTTCCTGCGACATCCGTTCCTTTATGTCTGTCCTCGGCCGTGCACTCCTGTCAGATCCTTTCTTATGATCTCATTAACTGAGGAAGAGAAAGAGACAAGAAAGGGGTTACTTTCTGAACTTATGCATTCATGTCATTGCTCAAGAGACCCATTATGATTAGTGTTAAATCACAAATTCCCTTCTATTAAAAATGAAGCATACATAATAATCAATTTATTTAGTAAAAATGTTTCCCCACATGTAACATCTATTTGCTTCTGGATAAACTTGCATCTTAATAAATGAATGAATGAATGAATGAATGAACATGGACCTCATAATAATAAATAAGCTTATCTAAATCTGTATTGACATGAATTGGCCACAAGAGGGAGCACACCATTCAAATGTGACATTGCCTAAGCTCAGCCAGTGAAGCTCCATTTTCACTTGTTCCATTAACCTCACTAACAGGAGGACATACATGGAAACTTTTACAGCTTCTGCTTCGCTAAGAATAGCAGCAAGGTATATGAGGTGCTTTGCATAATCCTGACACAGGAGTAGCAGCAGAGAAACAGTCTTTAACTAACTGTTATAATCTAACAGCTGTGAAGTGCTGCAAGGTGAAATCTGGGAATATAACTGGATGTAAGACATGCTGAATAAAACAACAAATAAATAAATAAATTGAATGAAAAAAGTCAACTTTCCACTGCCAGAACTAATTTTCTATTAAAATTGACCTAAGAATCCAGTTGACATAATATAATAAAACATCACTATAACAACCCCTTCAGGTTATGAAGTATGACACTGTCAATAAAGATTGTCTGTTTCCCACTTTTACAATGTACATGATTTAAAAAAAAAAAAAACAGGATAAAGGGATACATAATAATCCCTTTTCTGTCTACTGTACTCCTTCAGCCTGACACACTTCCACTGCTGTGACTTCTCTCAGCCTCTGGACCTGTCTGATTCATTCTGACGCTCTGCTTCTATTAGAAGCTTTCTACGCTTGTGAATCGCGTTTTGATGCTCCTACAGGCTGCTCCTAATGAATTCTTATAAAGAACATATTCACTTTTAATCACCACATTATCTGTGTAAAGCTGCTTTGAGACAATGTTCATTGTTAAAAGTGCTATACAAATAAAAATGAATTGAATACACTTCCAAAAAAATAGGATCATGCCCAAACCTCCACCTTGTTTCAGTAGATAATCTCACCTGGATCCTGCAGACATTACTATTAGAATGAATATTCTCCATCCAACACTTTAGAGTCTGTAGAAGAGGAATAATTGTAATATTTCGTGTCACCCAGAAGAGGACGGCTTTATGCTAATGATGATTATTATTAAAAGCACTCATAGACACTATGACATAGTGTAAAGTTCACCACATCCGACTCTTTGACCTACAACCAGTGTTTCAGAATTTGAATATGAACAATGAACATAAGAATTGAGGGGGGAAAAAAACATAAAACTGACACCATATTGTCTATTTTTTCTTTAAGATCAACCTCAATATATCCTTCTACTTTTCATGCCAACTTTTGTAACAGTGCTCTGCCAATGTTCTGCCCACCAGGAACTGCAGCACAATACAAAGGCCTGTGCTTTTACCAGCGTGGGGCCACAGCCCACACTAAATAGGATTCATGCATCGGTTCTCTTTTCACAGCACAAAAAAAATAAACTACGGTGTTGCCATAGACATTGTAAAACACAAACGTGACGCTTACGCCCAACCAGCTGACGTGTCTGTCTAATTATTGATGGCGAATTTGAATATTTAATAGAAGGTAAACAAGTGGACTGTATATAAAGCAGAAGGCAGAACTGGCGTATGTTTATGGATAATCTACAAACATTGAATTTTACATAATGAGTAATGTTTATCCATGTGCACATCAAATGCCTACCACACTACTAAACAGCAACATCTGTCAGGCAATCATGAAGTGATGAGTGAAAGTGAAAGCTCTTTTTTGACACACTGGATGTCTTGTGGTGAGTGTCTACATGGTGGTCTTGATATTTAACCATTTTCAATATTTAGCACTGTCCTAAATTAGGTCACATAAGTAAGACAGATAGTCAAATTCGTGTCATAATCAGTAGATAAGGAAGAAACCTGCATAACAATTGTAGTCAGGGTCATAGTTACTAACATTTACAAAAAAAAAAAGAACTAAAGCTGGAGGACTGCCAGGGGGTAACCTCAGTATCTTTAATATGTATCCTGCACCTGGAACCTGGACAGTAGCACACCTTTAAAAAAGATTCAAGGTACATAATATTACATATACATATATTTATGTATATGTAATATGTTAGGTACATATTTTTGAAGCTTTGAGGGTACCTTATTACTTGCACCTTTCTATTTCGAAGAGACAAATACTAAAGATGCAAAAATATACAGTTAAATGGCACCAAATGGGACAGTGTTTCTGAGGGTATTGGTTAGAAGTTGACTTTTAAAAGCAATATGGTTTTCAATAAGGTTCTAAGGATCTAAAAACCAAATCTATGATTTTTGCGCATAAAACAACTCTCAAATACCGCACACTATATGACAAAAGTCTGTGGATACCTACATCCTTAATAACCTCCACTATTCTAAAAGGCAAAATAGGTTTACACTAGATTCTACGGCATGGCTTAGAGCGATTTGCCCATTCAACCACAAGAATATTATTGAGGTCAGGCAGTCACTGTAACCCTTAGGCAGTTACCTAAACCCTAACCCATATCCATTTTTTAACAGGAAACATGGTAAGCACATCACACATGCCACTCCTGCTAAACTTATTAACAAACTCAAAATGACCGGAACTGCTGAGGACCAAAAGTGGACATCCAATGACGACAGCAAACCGACATCTCTTATGTATAAAAACTTAGTGTAGTTCATTCTCAGTCTTTAATATGAATATAAAAGTAAATGACTTGCTGAATATTATTCCCAAATAACTATTTTATTATGAACCTTGATTTTCTTAATCTACCTTGTGCAGAGGTTCATTAACAAATTTTGTGGTAAAAGTGGAGAGAAGGTAGCTCATAGGGACAACCTCAGTCCACTCAGTAAAGAAAGAAAAAAAGACTTTCTCAAGATCTCTGGGTTTGTTTAAACTAGTGAGACATGACGTGTTCACGATAGTTTATTAAAGAAAGTAACTGCATGTATGTGAGGGTGAACTGAGGGGAACCTGAACAACCATAAACACAAAACAAAGCCGCAGAGAAGTGACAGAGACAAACAGGAAAAAACGAAACCACGAATCTGTCCATTAGGCTTTGCTTCTTTAAATAATCTTAGTTCATTTAACCACCAAATTCAATAAAAAATATAATTCAATGTATGTAACAGCTGTTGAAAACCCCTTCCATGATGTTTTACTAACTTGTAATATAGTATTATTTTTGTTTAGTTTTTGGACATAGTTTATTTTAACACAAAAGTGAAAACAGGCAATACTGCATTTAATGGTTCATCACTGACTTATGTATTTTGTGTCACATGTTTACTAATAGCATGTTTCTAACTATCCAGCAACTAATATAAAAAGTGGCATTTAATGTCTTACTTTTTAGAGCTCTTTGTCTAGACTTATAGTTTTAACCTCTGAAAGGGCTAAACGGTCTCACTGTCCAGCATGATCTTTGCGGGAATAAACAATTTTTTGCTTTTTCAACCACATTGACATCTGGCTGTTTTTCCCCGACTGCCCACATTCTGTATGATAAGGGTATTATGCATATATTTGTGTATAAATGCTGTTTGGTGTTTTATTCCAAAATGAATGTTTGTTATCTGTACCACCTCTCACTGAGAAAACTTTTTTCTACATTACATTTGAGTTAGCGTTAGGTGTTGAAGGTTAAATCCAGTCTGTGAAGTATTTAAATGACCCTCAGCTAATGTACACCACTTAGATGGTCTATCTGAATGACCACATTCTCAATCTGGAATAATGTTACCCCTTTTTATTCCAGGGTTAGATTTCAGTCGGCAAAGCCTTTTACAAAAAAAAAGAGTAAGGTTAATTTATTTCCCTCACTCATGTACACGGATATAAAGGTGATCTTAAAATTTTTTTTAAAAAAAGCGAAAAGTACCTAAAGTCAATTTCTTTCAATTTCAGCTAATAATGTGAAACCCCTGGTTTAACAGTAGCTATAAACAGTATGTAGGACAATATGAGGAAAAAGGATTTTAAAGTATGGTGGACTTTATCAGAAAGATCTGCTAATCTCCTTTGCACAAAGTGAAGTATGAATCCTGACAGTTTCTGCAGAAGTTTCATTATCAGAGACAACCTCAGAAGCCCGCACACCCCTTAGCAAAGCCGCTAACAGAATGAGCAATGAGAAAGACGCCCTGGATGACTCATACGAAAAGTGAGTTTGTTTGAAGGCATTGGAGGACATCAAAGAGTTAAATGTTTGTAGGTGGAACCAATACCTTGACACCTCTGCTCTGGCAGAAAGGGGACTTTTTTCAGTTCTCGTCCTTCCTGTGCCTTGAGACCCAGACCTTTCCCATATAGTAACTGCTACTCTGTACAGAGGACAGTGTGACAGTGAAAGCCTATTTACAAATAATCCCGCGACTACCACCCACTGTAATGAGCATTGAGTTTAAGTGACAAGGGAATCCCCTGAATAGTGGCTCATGGCATATCTGAAAAAGATTATATAATTCGAACCCCTATTATTCCCAATTCAAGACCCGCTTATACCATACATGAAATCATGGTGAGTAAACAAAAGACACTGGACCCTTGAAGTACTTGGTTCCCTGGCCAACGCTTCATAATAAAAACAGCAAACTATGGGGTGTTCCTCTTATAGTAACTGGCCCTTAATGTGGCAACGAGAGCTCTGTTGCTGTTCACTAAGGGAAATATTATTTGGCCATCCAGAAGAAGTTCTATCTGAAGTCCCCCTTTTTCCTAATCGACTTCATATTTTCCATTTGTGCTTTTTCCTGCAGAGTTTGAAACAATCGCTATCTTACTGACGCTGCTGGCTTTTCTGGAGGAGCACAGCAGCTGCAAATAGGAATTCTGCATGCCACATTGGCAGGAGCACGTTCAGTGGAAAAAATGTTCTCGTGGGTTCCCCTGCAGAACTGAGGGGTGTATGGCCAAGGGGAAGCCCTGGCCAAGTATAACAAACAAAGAGGCTTTCCTCAGCTCTGCCAGGCGGTCCATTCCACTGCTCAACAATGGTTGCCATAGAACTTGTTTTGCACATCATAACAACATCAACATATCCAAGAAATCCTCAGCTGTTTTTTTTTTTTTTACTTTTGGGGTACCCAAGGTTGAAAAGGCTTCCATTACTTACTCTACTACAGAAAAGCCACCATAACAATGTCACAAAAATGTTGGCTTTTTGTATCTTTTACAGTAACCACCACAGACTCTTATTAGTAGTTAATTACATATCAAGTGAGCTTTCACAATAAATGTACAGTAATTAGGTATAATCTGTGACTAATTACTGGCAGGGCCTGTTGGACACGTGCCATCATGCAAAAAAAGCTATCAACATGAACAAGTTACAGTAACAGAACACAAAATAAATAAGTGAAAAAAAAATTACTGAATCTGGAATATATTTAAAAAATGTCATTCAGTTTGGCTCCAACTGTTTCCACTAAAACAAGTACATTAACAAGTGTTAAGTGTTTTCTGAAATAGGTTCATTACAAAAAAAGATGAAATAAAATGGACCAAAGAAGTCACCCTGCTGCCATCCTGCTTTCAGCTCTAGCTATTGAGTCAGGATTGGAATTTGTCCAATTTGTGAATGATTTTTTTTATGATTAAAGCAAGAAAATTCTACTCGTAATGGATATTTAGTGGCTATTTAGGGGCCCAGGACTAATCTGTCCCTGGGGCTAATGGAAACTTCATCCTGGATTGTGTGTATCAGATATATAGGCATGTGTGCAAAACAAAGAACAGACACTCAGAAATGTGACATGCATGTTTCCTGCTATTGTTTCACTGCTGAAATTGTCTGACCTCAGCCAGATGTAGATGTTCATGCCAGCAACGTATACCACACAATCAACCCTGAGTAGAACCGTTAGGATTCCTGGTAGTAGTGTAACAACAATCATAATCCACACAATTAGTGAAAACGTACAAATAATGGTTGCCTAACGACTCAAGTCAACATGGCAAACAGACTTACCATCATCCAGGTAGGCCTGGTCCAGATTCTCCTGTTTGACAGTGACTCGCCCAGGAAGAGAAGCTCTCTGTTCTTCAGCAGAAGAACATCTTTGTGGACTGACTTCCCCAGGAGGGGACCTGTCCTTTGGAATCCTATTTGTGTAGGGCTGCTGTTGAATAATGGTGGGGTACTGCTGGGTTTGGGGGGCTTGTGCTGCAGCAGCTGAACGTGAAGCCACTGCTGTCTGAGTTCCTTGAGGGCTATATCCCTCGCAGTAGAGGTTTTGATGTTTCTGGCCTGGTGGAGTTATATTTTCACCTCTTAACAAATTTTGGTTGGTGGGGGAAAACTGGATGACGGGGTGCTGACCAACCAAATGAGAAGACTTGGCTGGGGAACCAGTATGGACCAGGACAGAACGATGGGCTTCAGGCACCATGACTCCTGTTTGGATGTACAAGCTGGGCCCTATGTTCTTTTCAGCACGGGGATACACAATGTGCTGCTGAAAGCAGGGTTCTGAAGAGGAGATTCCAGAATGGTTCTGGTGGCAGGAAGTCATGTTGGGGAGCAAGCCATTATCCGAGCTTAGATAATAGGAGTGTGGGGAAACTCCTAAAGTCTGGGACATCATATATCCGATATGTCCAGATTCATATTCATCCAGTGGTTCTGTTTTGATAGAAGAAACTGTGGAACATAATATAGAAGCAATTTTTTTTTTACTTTAAAATATGTCCTACAATATAAATACAAATATCTATCTGTAAACTAGTCTATCATTGTGTAGTATGTAGATTTAGCATGTGCATCTGATAACTTCACATACTTGGTGCAGTGCAAAGTATCTGCAAATTAAAGATACTTGACTTGAGCAGAGTACCTGGCAGATGTGTATAAGTGAAGTGCTGAGGCTGACTGCGTTTCCGCTTCCCATTGATCACATAGAAGTTCACCTTAGCAGGATGACAGATGGTTGGGTCTCTATAAGGAGGAACTTCAATAAACAGCATGCTCTGAGAAAGAGAGAAGGTATTTGCTTAGTGATTCATGTAAAGAGTCATTTGATTATAGACAGTGTTCAACTGTTTCTGACAGGGTTATGCATTCTTCTCCGATGCCTTGAGCAGGCCTGAGCAAAAGTGTAAAAATTGGATATAAGCTGTAATATTTTATTATTCTAGACTCAACTATGCACATTTACACATGTACATTGTGAGGATTGCTATTTGACATGGTTCAGTGATTTTTATACAGGCTCTACATTATTTCGCCCACTCATGTGACTTTTAGATATATTGAAATATCAAGCAAATTATTAACTAAGTCACAGACAACAGTCAGTTATTAAGTTTTACATGCAATGTTTGTATAAAGTAATATTTTCAATATTCACTGAACTTACTGCCTGGCTTTTGTCTTTGTCAACTGTGGCTTCCAACTCCCAAATTTGCTGTCCATCTAGAAATCAATTAAACAGAAACAAGAAAGGAAGCAAAAGTTTGATTAAGCTTGGTTTCAGAAAAAGATTACCCACTACCAGAGGTGACAAAAGTACATATATCCTTCACTCAAGTAGAAGTACAGATTCTTGTGTTTTAAAAGACTCTGGTAAAAGTTGAAGTACTAACTACACTTTTTCATTCAAGTTAAAATAAAGAAGCTCTGACTTGTACTTAAGTAGCTGCTACTATCTGTTTTAGTGTCACGCTGGTAACTGGACCTCACATCATATTAATACATTAATATAAAAATGGTCAGGTGATCAGGAATGTCTCTGTTCTCAGTCATTTTTACATCGCTGACTCCCTCTGTCTCATCCACGTCAGTCCCATGCTTATTGTTGCCTTCTACCTTGCTTATTGTTAGCTTCGTAGGCTAGCCTAAGTTTTTGGTGCGTGATAGATAGTAAATGATACACCAGTGGTAGATTAAAAAAGCTGAGCAATGACAAGAAATAGGTTGATGGGCTGAAAACGGTGTGCAATGAAAAGAAAAAATGTTGATCATGTCACCAAATAGATTAAAAGTAAAGAAACGAGCCTGGTTGGAACATATAAGAAGTAGAGAGTACAGATTTTGTGTTAGAAATTTTATGATTGAAAGTAAAAAGTCACCAGAAAAATCTACTTAAATACAGTATCTAATTATTTGTATTTAATTACTTCCCATCCCTGACCACCCCAGAAGATGTACATAGAAAAAACAAAAAATAAATGGAAAAATATTTGATATAGTGTCTCAGTTAGCCACCAAGAGCCAACTAAAGAGGGTCCTGGATTTACTTTTAAGCCTAAAATTGTACTAGAGGGATGAACACCGTTCTATCAGTTGGTGATCTGGTCTATGTAATGACCATAGCATATGGTATGATGTATCTGATGCACCATAGATAAATCATGAAATCCTACTGGAGGAGACGCTTCAATACCATAAGGATAGAAAAGTTTTACCACAGGAGATGAAAAGTGTTTAATCAGAAGTCCATTATTCTTCCGTCTAAATAAAAACTAAATCCAAATTACGACTATAAAATCAACCTGTAGCATAATAGACTCACTTTTTTTCTGAAAATGTGTTACCTGTATGTAAATAAGCTTGCTGAGGTAAACCTGTTCATCTGTTTTTTACCTTGACCAGTGTGTCCTGTACAACAAAGACACTTTATAGCTAGATACCTGTATATATATAAAATGTAGTTTCGGCAGTATGGTTAAATACAGGCCAACAGGTTTGCTCATGTCTAAATAACCTTTATATTAAAAAAGACACACAAAACATTAACATGTTACTTATGATGATTTAGTTAACTCCTAATCTTTGTTATGACAGGTCAATGCAGGTTATATTAGTTTTTTGTTTCATTTGTCTTTCAGTACTACAGCTTACATTGACACCTACTTCATATGCCCAACACAATAGAAATGGCATTGGGAGATCTTATCTCCAAACTCAACCGTTTCCTCTAACATGTCTAGTTCACTGGAAGATAGAGAACAAGTGAATTCTAATTGCATTATTCAGCAAGTTGGAAAAAGAACGCTAGGGAGCCTAATTTTTACAAAAAAAAAAGAGTGTAAGTTTGAATCAATGATTTTAAAAAGCCCTAAAAAAAAAAGATCAACCACATTCCAATAGGATTATTTATTAGGCAGGAATCAGTTTTGCATTTTTGTTCTCAGATTCTGGGAAACCCCGTCTATGATTGAAATTGAGACGCACATGGCTCAAATGAGTCAGCAGGAGACAGGGGGGATTCCACAGATGTTGGCAGATTAATTCAACTTCTCAAGATTGGTTTTATGATCAACTTGCTCCATTTCACGCACAACAGGTGAGGACCGCTTTTTTCTTAGCGTTTTTTTGTTTGTTTGCAGTGTGTTGAAAAGCTCCTATGACAGAAGCTCTTTTTTTTCCCTCTAATATAATGCAGCATGGAGGTTTTTCAGGGAAGGAAGCCCAGTTCTGGCATAGTCCCTAGCTCACTGAATACAGCTACATCAGTAGAAGTCCAAAAAATGTGCTAGCCAAAAACAGCTGTCTCCCATTCAGGGGGATTTCAGAGGCATACTGTTCCAGAGCATTTTGTCATCTGGAGAAACCCTCCAAAACAAAGGCAATCCCTCCTTGAGTCTTCGTTTTCTCCAAAATGAGCCATTACAGTACAGCAGAATTATGCAGGAGGGAACCCCAGACACTATTTTGTTGTGTGAGTGAGCGAACGAGTGAGCGAGTATACATCAGAGTGAAAGAGTTCCTGTTGAAGCAGACCCTAGAGGATTTCATGTCTAAGAGTCTCAAAGCTGCCCTTGTGTTAAACAGACGCCCTCTGGATTCTCTGAGTCACAGCTATACACCGACAGACTGAGCACCTTACCATAGACCTGCAACCTCAGAGAACCATAAACAAAATCTAGTCATAAGCCAGACAACAAACATAAACTAGACGATGTACCTTGGATACACCAGGCAGCAAATTTTGGATTTTTTGAGGGAAAACAAACAACAAGCTATGAGTAATACATGTAAAAAAAAAATATGCAACAACAAAATCAGCATTGTATGATGGAGAAATTCATAATTTCCCCTCAATAACAGTTTTAGGAATAATACACTTAAATTGACTGGTTTTGTCCGTCATTTTTATTTAAAACAGCTGCCACTATCACCCTGTCTAAAGCTTTGAGAACTAAAAGAAGCACAAAGCAGCATTCAATAATCCATCTGCTTCTTATAGCCAAAGCAAATCATGCATGATGGACCAACATGTGCGCACAATAACAGTGGCACCTGCAGATAACAAACGCCATCACTCATGACCACCTTCTCTTATAATGAAAAACAGTTCATGAGCCTAGTTGGATAGTTATTTATTGATAGATTAATTGATCGGCTGCAACACATTGAATATTCATTACAGTTTAAACAGACTTTTTGAGCCCTGTTTTAGCACAACGCTGCATTATATCAGAAATCTAAATGCTAAATGTCATGCAAATGTGAGTGAGGAAGATTAGAAAAGGTCACAAATCAAATGTCATTCCTGCACACTGATATGTGAAACTCAGCTCGAGGGCAAGCATAAGAATTTGTTTTTGTAATAGTGGTGACTGTGATTAATAATTGGAAATTAGAAACCTTGGTAGGTTTTAACACTTGTTTTAATTATGTTCCTGTTCAAAAGTTCAATCCCATTGAAAACACTTTTGAGTTTGAGGTGTGTAGCAGTGACGCAAGGCTGCTGCTGTACTGTGTATTTTAATGAGTGTACAATGTTAAACAGTAATACCAATAATATCATTATAAGCAGCATTTTTGTATACATTTTGATCCCATATCTTCTTGTAAAAGTATGTCTTCCATTGAAAATGCAGATGATGTATGATTTAATAAAGCTACTATCCGTATGTAGCTACTTCTACTTTTAACTCTATAGATGGGTGACAAATTAAATAAAAAATAGCATTCTGGATTTCAGTGTGCCGTGAGAGAACAAACCACCATTTGAAGGGACTAATTCCTCTAAAGAAACCCAAAGAAAATGGCATAAAGAGCTACAGTTTTTTTTCCCCTTTGATTTGTCACCTTCTTGTAGTAAAGACAGAGCTCCACAGAGCAGGGTTTTTTCCCCAAAAAATAACTAAATGTTAGTAACTGTTTTCTGTTGAACTGATGCGCTACAGTGTGACTACTGCAATTCAGTTAAATGCAATTTTTTATTTCTAAAGTGCTTTTAACAATGGACATTATATAATATCGAATTATCATATTCACTTTATATATTTGAATCAATATGTATTCATCCCTCATGAGCAAGCATTAGGCAACTGTGGCAAGGAAAAACTTTATTAGATGGTATGAGGAAGAAACCTTGAGAGGAGCCAGACGCAAAAGGGGAACCCATTCTCATTTCGGTGACACCAAAAGTGTTATTATAAATATATTAAAACATTACAAACACTATAAAATATAAAAAATATCATGAGCACCAGAGTGTATGATTATGAGTAATGTCTTACATGTAATGTCATTTCTACAATCTTACACAGTCATGTTGGAGTTGTGTGACCAGGAGCTCTTGCGCAACTCAAGAATTAGCACAACATCTATGATCATTATAGATAAAACATCAACTCCATCTATGACTTCATTAAACAATTTCCCTATGGGATTAAAAAAATATTCTGATTCTGATTCAGCGCCTTTAAATGTTCAGTGATGGAGAAACAGCATATGTATATGATTTAAATATGACATATGTCCTTGTGAAATAATCTGCACTTTTGTAACACTAAAAAGTGTGGATTTGGACTATAATTAGTAGTAACTGTATTGCATTCATCAGTGAATGATGCAACTATAGTGAACAGATATGTAGTGTCACTCAAATGAGGATGGGTTTCCTTTTGAGTCTGGTTCCTCTAAAGGTTTCTTCCACATACCATCTCAAGAGTTTTTCTATTTTCTATGACACCGCAGGCTTACTGATTAGGGAAAAACTTATAGGAACTCATTTATAGTGCTCATTTAGGCTTTGGGACAATGTCTATTATTATAGCGGCATACAAATAAAAGAAAATGAAAAAAAAGTCGTTCTTTCACAAAAAAAAACAAAAAAACAAAAAAAAAAAAAAAAACTGGGCTAGCCTGTACATTCATTTGAAGAGTTCAAAATTCCAAACACTTTAATTAAGGTGTTTTGAGGTGAAATCCAGTCAAATTTCTACTTGGAACTGCTACTCACCATGGTTCTTCTCAGTAAAAATAACTTTGGAGTCAGCACTGAAATTCTGCCCAGTCAGAATCATCTGCTGTCCTCCAAGCACTGAACAGCTGTCCATGTCCTGCTTCTCCACCATGGGCAGCTCGTGTGCAGATCTTTGGGCTGTGGAGACATTTGGATGATGCTATGAGAAATGTTGTTTTTCTATTTAATGTTTTAACCTGTAAGTAGTGATGGGCAGCTCTTGCATTCCTTTTTTTGTAGTACCTATTCAAAGAACCTTTAAACAAAAGAAACCCTCAAGATGATTGTATTTTGTGGAGACAAGAGTTCAAAGAATCTTAGTGAAGTCTGTATAAGCTGGGTCTGCATTTGGTGAATAAAGGTTCATTTCAGGACCCCTGTTTTGTCACAATTTTGTTACTGATCTGTTACCAATAGTTTCTGACTGAAGTTTCATACATCAACCAGTCATTAATGAATGACAGCACAAAGCAGACTGGTGCTATTGGGAACGGTACTAGAAGGAAGTCTCAACTGATGCAAAACTAAACAATATTTCAGCACTATGGCAACCACAACGCACGCATCACTTCTGCAAGCGTGTCAAGATCCGGTTGTGTTCACAGGCTACCAATTTCTCCTAGCTGTGGCAACCTGCTGTTATTTGTCCAGTTACAAAAGCAAAGCTGTTCACTGCAGGAACTATGCAACCATGAAGCAGCTTCTACTGGCTTATCATCTCCCAACTCCGAAATTCAATATCCGTTGAAGCCAATTTGTTGACCTTTGGACAGATGTGCGAGGCACACTATGATCTGGGTCAGTCAGGTGAATAATACTTAGAAAAAATGGCTTCCTAAATAAGGCAGCGATGGCTGGTCTGCCGCAGGAGACTGTGCAAACAGCAGATTGCGTTATCTGGGTCATGTCCTATTCATAAGGCATGGGTTTTGCATCCTCTTTCTGCTGTGTTACTGTCCCTCTCTTCCTCTATTTTTTTCTGTAAGTAAATGAAAGCAGAGGGCAACAAATACGTATTTTTATATATCCTTTTTTTAAGTAGTGCCCATAAGGCGTACCTATGAGATTTTGTTTTTCTGTCTACTCCGCATCAGATCCAACAAAAACAAAGAACGCCTAACCGAGGAGGAAATACACTAACCAGATCCTGTCTGTTCCTCACTAACACAGGATACTGGAAACAACAAAATAACACATTTCAAGGGGTATATATGTGTCTAACGGAATACACACAAGTCTAGGATAGCAAAGTAAATATTTTCCTGAAAATGAACTTTCCATGCTAATACTTTTTTACAGCATTTCAAAGCACAGAAGCCTAGTGTATGAACAGGCACATTGCTACTCCAGCGGTGCGGTTAACATTAATACATCTCAATGAATGCTACAAATATGGTTTTTCGTTTAGCCATTTCACTCACAGCACTCGATAGGATGAGAGGCCACTTGGAGGGACACATATTGACCCCCTGGCTGAGGAATGTGGATGCGGAACACCAGACGCACACGAGTATTCTTCCGCCCAATGTCTGTCTCGCCTTTCCGCAGCTCGATATCAGCGTTCCTGAGCTTTAGAATCCCAGCGCAGTCGATTCTATGGAGAAGTCATTGAGAATGGCATCGATCATTCACAAAAATCATACTTTTTTTTTTTAAGCAATATTTAATTTGTGTTTTTTTTCTCACGCTCTATTAACTTTTGACTTCCCTTAAATGGGGTTTTAGCTTGAAGCTATTCTTACACCGTATGAAATTATGATATTGAGAATATTTTTATTTTGTTTTGCAAAGGGACATCTGCTCGATGCTCCAAATATAAACGATTATAAATATAACACAGATATGATCCTGTTATGATCAGAGATATTCTGATCTTCTTCATGCTGGGGTGGATTCAATTTAGCTTGAAGACATAATGTTTGAAAATGCAAACACAACTCAAATTATTTGATGCAAAAAGAAATTGCCTATTTATACATAAAAATTTTTAATGAAAAATTTAATTGTATGTGGTAAACCTGATAATAAATGTTATAATAAAAACAGGTTTCAGGTTCTCTTGACATAAAATCTGACCGGCAAACAACCTTTACTACTTTTCGACAGATAAAATGGCTAAACAATTTATTTAGAATTAAATTCAGGCACATGATGAAATGCTCTTCCTGTGTAGTGTCACAGGAAGCATGTGAGGCACTTTCTCATGATTGCCGTCACAAAACTCATTTTTGAAGAAGCATGATAAAATATTGGTGTTCGAGTTCACTGCTCATTGAAGCTTTACTTACTGCTTGAGTCGCACCATTTTTAGCTTAATAACTTCTATAATTAAGAATGTATGATGATTAGAAAACAGAAATTTGCTTCCAGAGTCCCAAATGATCAGCTTTCTGAAGAAGTTTACTATATTTTAAACATACATGTTGATATACTTACTTAGTCGTCTTATCCAACTCTTCTTTGTTAAAAAATATAAAATTGGGGTATGTGACAGTGGACATTTATTCTATTTTGATTGATTAGTTTTTGTCACAGTGTTTTTGTTATTAAAAATTGTTATTATCACTCCTTCATGTACTGGTATCGAAAACAGAATTTTGGCATCGAGAAAACTCTAGACAGGAACCGTTCAGATGCTAGTGATTGACTGCACTAAATTCTGTGTACCCCAATTAACATCATATACAAATACCTGACTTACATTGCTTTCATGTTGTTCTTTGGCTCTAGAGGGATCTCTAACACCTTTGTGCTATTGATCGTCTTCTCGTAACTGGTCGTGGTCACGGTCTTGCCTGTGATTCGGTGCACCTGGTAGAAGGCGTGCGGCTTCAGGATCCTCTCGTCTGCTGTACCTATGAAGATCTGCAGACCCAGCGGGTCTTTCCCTCTGTATCCATGTAGCTATAGGAGTGAAAAAAGTACTATTTTTCAGTTTTAATAATTATAGGACCGATATGTCAAAAAATGTCTTGATTAAGCTTAAAGAAAGCAAACAATAACTGATCAAACATTTGCCCTGTTGTGCCTGATGCCTACAGCTACCTGCAATGCAACCTTTTAACAATCCTGCCCGTAACTTAAATAAAAGAGCAGCACAGAGTTACAGGAAAAAAAGCTTTACTACCAAGTAAAGATTTCAGCTGCACAGATGTTCAGACATGATTGACTTTACACCCCCTCAGAGTGAGCAGCGAGTTGCAGTGCACCGTGCATGCCAGTGTACTAATTTAGCCTGAGCGCTGCACACATGGTTGAACAGAGCCATTGCTGGAAAATTTTGTATCTCCTGCAAGCTTGAATGCGAGCCAGGAGAGTCTGTACTGTCTTACAGGCCACAGATGTTTTCTTTTTGCCGTACATTAATCTCTAAAATCCTGCAGGAAATCCACAGGTCAGGATTGAGCTCTTCAGGAAAAGATCTAAAAGCTATTGCTATACTTACAACTACTACTTTTACCTGGAATAATCCAACGAACAGGTCATGTGACCACAAAGGAATAAACAATTGTTTATTCTTATACTACATTGTGTCGGTGCACAGCAAATTGCAAGCTAATAAAATAGTCGGTCGAAGTATTAGACTAAGATTCAGACAAATTTCTGTAAAAAATTATCCACCACACTCATGAAAATGTTCTCTATGCCTCCTCTCCTTACAATATATAAAAGTCCCTGTTTAACAGATAGATTAACAGGGGAATTTTCATATGCAAAGCTTGGCAGCGCTCAGTGACAAAGGAAACATCTATGATGGCCAGCTCTAATACAAAAAAACAACTCAGCAGTGCAAAAATAATCGCAAGTCAGAAGCAGCAAGAGTAGAACGGCTATATGAAGCAACTTGTGCACTTTAAAGTGATATTGCTCAATACTTCATTCTCTATCAAACGTGCAAGCTACTCTCATGCATTGACCAGAAGTGTACAATTTCCTTCTCTAATATGTGAAACCCATATGAGGCATTTGAAAGCAACAAATAAATAGGCAGAGAGTTTTGCTTTTCCACAAAAGCACATCCTGAAGGATTTTATTCCTATATTTATATCAATTTTAAAAAGAGATTCATTTTATATATTCATTTTAGAGTTACAAATCGTGTCGTCCAGCATCCACGAGACAAGTTACGTCATGTTATAACTTACATTAAAGCAGCTATTACATTATCACCATCTTTTTTCTCTTAAAGGAGCAACCAGAAAGTCATCTGTCGTGAAGTCAGCTGAAATTCGTTCCATTAAAATAAACATCTCTAAAAGGCAAACCTCACCATATCAATGGCTAAAAGACAGGAGGAGGGCTTGAGGTGTCAGAGGTGAAGATTCTGCGATGCAGAATTTTACGAGGATGGACAGGATTACAAATGAGTTTATTGGAGGGACTGTGCAGTTTAGACATTTTGGAGGTGGTTTGGTCATGTGCAGAGGAGGAACGTGGGGTATATCGGTAGGAGAATGCTGAGGATGGAGCTACCAGGCAGGAGGAACAGAGGAAGGCCAATGAGAAGATTTATAGATGTGGTTAGGAAAGACATGCGGGTGGATGGTTTTAAAGAGGCAGATTTAAAGGACAGGGTGGTATGAAATTGGATGGTCCTCTGTGGCGACCCTTAACAGGAGCAGCCGAAAGAGGAAAAAAATTATTAAATAAATGACATACTAGCAAGCCTATTACTTGCTTTATAGCTGGCACAACAATCCGAGCTGAGCTGTTACAGGAAAATATTCATCCCCTGCATTATAACATTAAAATCTAGATATAGATCTGTGATCTAGATATAGATCTGTGATCTATATATAGATGAGTTTGTATCTGTAAAATTCAAGATGCAGCAAGAACGTCTTGTTCATTTATTCCTCGTTGTCAATCTGCAAACCACTAATCACAACTAACATCGTCACAGCCATGTCACTCTCCTTTTCAAGTCTACAAACATCCAGTCATACGTGTCTACACTTTTCACACTCACTAATGAACAGTCATTGCATCATAATTCATGTCATGGTTGGCCAAAAAAATTGCACTGTGTGACCATTCTTATATAAGTATTGCCCTCTGAAGCAGTGATCGGTATATCTGTGCAAAATCCAGCTGAAGAACGAGCCAGATTTACGCCCCCAGATCTAAAGAAGCAAGCTTGTCCTTCCATTTCTGATTACGACAAGCTCAGGAGATACAGAATCGCAAAGAGAAAGTCATGTAAATTCTGAGAAGGACATTCATACTGTAACACACATATCCACCCACACACATGCACACAGTGAAACACAAACACATCTAAACAAGACAAATTAGATCAGCACTCAACACAAACCAAGGGACTACATCGGAAGGAAGTGTGCAAAAACCACAAAGCATGAAGAAGCAACTAAAATTATCCAAACCCCCAAAAGTACAACGGGCTAAACTATTAGCATTTATACTAAAAGGACTCACACGGCACACATGAGAAAATATAATCAACCCTGATTTAACACTGTAGTCAACGAAAAGGCAAGCGGAGGAGCAATCAGTTTAAGAAAGCTACAAGTCGGACTGAAAGACAAGTAAGACGTGTGATTTTTTTGACACTGGTCACTTATTACCATTTGATAATCCAAAGTATAGCATGTTGTGCTTGAAAGAACCTTCAGCCAAACATTCACTACCTTAACTGTATGACGCCAATGCTAGAACGAAGTATAAACTTCAGTATTAATTAAAAAAAAAGAAACAAATCAATATAAATTACATCAAATGCAAAAAACTTTGCAATGTGTGCAACACAAACTTTTGATTCTCTAGCAAAACTGAGCAAACTTTGACGATCCCACGTGAGATGAGAGTGCTCACCATATTAAACATAGACATAAACACCCCCCCTCCCAAACCACACACACACACACACACAAAGTAAAAAAACATAAACCCCCTGCAGTCGCTAGCAAAGACGTGAAAAATGAAACATCATTATTGGCAAATATAAAATGTTACACATCACAATAATTGTGTAGGCTTTGCAATACTGTCACAATATTGTATTATTGGTGTGCCAATATAAACCACCTTTAACAATATTTGAAACTAAGCCACTAAAATACTTGCCATGTTTGCAACAAAGCCAAAACAAAAGATCACACTACTCTATACAATACAGAACAACATTCAACGTAATGACATATTCCCTTCCCCATTACTGATCATTCACATTTTCAATAAGAATATTGTGTATGTAATAGCGGAGTGGGTCTATCAGTGCATGCCTGAATGTAGCATCAGAAGTGTGTGAAATTTCTAAATGTTTCTATGCATGGAAAAAAAAAAGATGGGTAGATTTAAGAGATTTGAAAAAGAAACAGATATGTAAGTTATTATGACTGTATGTTATGAAATCAGTAGTTTCAATGCCAAATAATCACTCATTCAGTATCTAGGGTTATTATAGTTCATTATAGGTTTTATTGTAGGTCATGATTAAATGCTAAGATATTATCTTGTAATTTTTTGCTATTAAAAAAGGTTTAATTCTACCCTTGTAGCTACTTATTGGCTACTGTAGATTACATGGTTTTGCGTTCATACTAAAAACTTGCACTTCCTAAATGATTCATGCTCACAACCCCTTGCTCCAGTGGATAAATTCACTTCGATACTATGGATTTATACTTAAGAAGTATTGTACTGCTGTTGTAATCAAAAAACAGTGTCCTGTGCTCATTCCAAGACTGTGATTCACAATATCCTCGTACAGATCATCCTTTCAACACACTCAGTACTGTTTGTCTTTACTATTCTACACCTTTATATTGTAATGATCTATATAATTCCCTATATAAAATATAGAATCATATCTGGTCTCTGCAGCATATTGTATGATACCGCATACTGTATGCCGTCTGAATAACGTAATACACCAGAGGGCACTGAGACAAATCAATGTTTCCATAACCCTAAACTCTCTTATATTTGTTCGCAAACGTCTTTCTCTGTTAAAGCAGTTTTATTTCATTCCATACATGGTTGATTATGCTTGTGACTGTGTTCCTCGGTTTAGAATGGAGCAACAATTCTGAAACAGCATAGAAAGTCTGGGCTGATATGAATATTTATTACTTTAGGATTCTAGGTCCTTAATTAAGGTCCCAAAATAAACACGTGTGAAATTAACCATGTTATCTGCTTTGTACATAAATGTCATATGGCATGTGTTGAGATAAAATTGTGATTTTGATTCTGCACAAACTTGTGGAGTCCATGGCAGCTTGAATAACAAACCAAAAGTAATGTAAATCGATACAATATATATATATATATATATATATATATATATATATATATATATATATATATATATATATATTTTTTTTTTTTTTTTTGATCCACCTCGTTGTCTATAATATTATTTGTATTAAAAAAATCTACATATATATTATATTAAAATGGAGATGCTACAATAAATGCTATTCTATTAATATGCTTTTTTTATTATTATTATAACAAGAAATGACATTCCTTATTAATAAATGATAAAATTGCACACCTGGACCACAGGATGCCCCCCAGTAGGAGCTTTAACAGCCCCCCGGCTGCCCTCAGTCTCGTAGTGTGCCCTGTGGTGTGGTTTGGGTTGCACCTCGATATGTAGCTCATACTGGTCTGTGCGCCTGGGCAGAGGCCACTCCAGAGGAGGCAGAGAGGCAATAGGGATGCTGCGGAAGAAAGCCACACTAAGTTTATTCACCCAAAAAAATCTTCATAAGATGACAATTTTCTGAAATGATGCGGTTCCAGTCTAAAAAATGCAATGAGTCAAAGTGAAATGTATGCCTTGTCAACATGAAAGTCTCCCGGGACATGTTGCTACATGTTACCTTTAATGTTTATGTGTTAAGTAGGTCTCATTCTGAATATGAAGATCAATATCTTATGCACTGTGAACTGAGTGAAATCGTGAAATATTCACTGATGAAGAAATGTACCTGCAGATTCCAGGCACCAGCTGCTGCCACGTTGTTGGAATAAAGAATTGTTCTGTTTTGGTCTTGAAATCTTGCTCCACCCGGTAGCTCTCTCCATGGCCGTCTGGGTATATAGTGTAGGCTGGCTGGTTGGATCTCACAATCTTTGAAGGTACTGAGCCAGGCACCATCCCGTTAACAACCTCTGGCACAGCACTGGACACATAATGGGGACCGGGGCGATGATCATCGTGACAGCCACATGGCGAAGGACTTCGTGATCGAGCTGGAGGCAACCGATTTGGGTTCCTGTACATGTCGTAAGTGCGTTTGCCCTGAGGCGATGTGGAGCGAGAACTGGGTCTTGGAGATGAACAGTGGTCCTCAGCCAGGCTAGTGTGAGGGGATGTGCCTGGGCTGGTTCGAGGGGAGCCTGTGTGGATATTTTGCAAGCGAGGACACAACTCTCCAGCCACAGCCTGCCCACTACCTGGAGACACACAGGGTGATGCGAAGGGCGAGTAAGTCTCAGAGTGCCACGAGGTTGAGGAGTTGCTGCTGGCTGGGCTCAGGCACTGAGGCTCACGGTAGATGGAACATTCCAAACCGGGCACAGTGAGAGTGGGCCTGGGGCTAGCGTTCACCAGCTGGTCATGGAGGGAGTTGTGCCCATGGCTGTGATGCTCGCGTGATGGCGTGATCTCGATCCTGGGACTTACAGCTTGGGAGCGAGACCGTATGTTTGCTATGTAATTTTTAGGCTCCAAATGTTCATAACCTGAAAGAGCTTCGGTGCTGCTTTCAGAGTAGGGGGAAGGCTCGTCCAAAGGGTAAGGGTGTGAGTGTAGGGGGAGATCGGTGTCATCTAAAAAAAAATAAAAATAGAGAAAAGGACATTAATGTGGTTTACTAATAAGTTGGACAAAATAGATAAAATTTCATATGACAATGCTTAAAGGACAATTTTACATCCCACAAATTTGTAACATGATATTTAGGTTTACTGTTTTTAATAAACATACAACAAATGACATGGAAAAGCAGAAAGAATAAAACGCCTCAATGACCAATCAGCTACTTGTTATAATGAGTAATAATAAACTTTGGTGCCATAAAATTTTGTGTATTGGGAAATCCATATTTATATCATCATAGCAACAATACGCAATCGAAATACACTGGAAATCGTGACATAAAACACGTTCAGAAAACATCCAGACACAAAAGAGTGATAGAGCAGAACTAATCTAAATCAGCCGAGTACAAAATCACACTTTTCTTTGTAACTGGCTTCAAAAAATTACAATAAAATGGGGAACAATGAAATGAGGAACGGATGTTGGGGTTTTCCAAACATTCCTATTGCACGGTTATCTCAGACTGATTTAAAAAATAAATACCAGTGCTCAATATCTCATACTAAACAGAAAAGAACACAACTACAAGGACAATCCTCAAACTCAAAGCTGTTGCATAGTTATCTTGCACAGTGCACTGCAAAGCAAACATCAATAACCTATTCCACACACTCTCACACACTTCCTCACACCATCGACAGTAAAAGACTGAGTTAGAAAACAGACCTTTAAGATCTCCAGATGGAAAGCTGCTGTCAGGTGGCTCATAGTTAAACAGGTAATCAAACTCCAACTCCTCGGAGTTGACTTGAGCGAGCTCTCCAGAGAGCCCTACCTCACAGCACTCCTTATCTTCGTACAGAGAGCTCATCTGCCTTATCTGAAAGTTGCCCTCAAAGTCTGAACGATAAAATAATTTTAAAAAATAATAACTGGGAAAAACAAATATGTGGAGATCAGGAAGAACTAGAAGCGCTCCGTGCGTAAAAGTGATGCAGCCATGCAAACGCATGAAACAGTTACTTCCGCTCTCACCTTCAGAGCCTCGGAGGATACAGAGGGTGGGCGTGGCTGTGCGTTCAGGACCATACGGATACTGGAGGTACAGTAAGTGGTAAATGAACGCCTCCTGTTGATAGAGGACTGTGTTTTTTTTGTTTTTTTTTTTTTTTTCATGCATTTTAACGAGATCCTAAGTGCTGCTGCCCCCGAGTGTTCAACACAAACCATTGCCAAAAGAGCATTAAGAAAGAGTATTAAGAAATGCCTCAATTTAACCCAGCTTTAAAAAAAATTGCATCTGCGTTACCACGCTTTTATACCATACATAAATAAATCGTTATGCAAATCCACAACCTTTGTTCCTGCTTTTCCAGTCTGCTCCATAAGGTGCTATAAGATTATACAGATGCACTTTCTCTTAAATAAAGAACCTTCTCATTTGCGAAATACTAAGCATCAGGTTACATTGCTTGGATACGAGTCTTGGCAAACTGATTGCCCCATGCATCAAGAGGCTTTTCTAAGATGAAGCACGATAATAAGCAAGCAATGTCCATGTCTACCTGCAATCATGTCATGTTACTCCTTGAGTATGAGTCGCTTAAGCGCACCTGGACCCAGGAGCGCATCTCCTTTCCGACGCGACAGCAAAAAATAAATAAATAAAAAAAGATCCAAATCCAAAAGCAAACTTCATGAATCTTCTCTCTGGGCGCAATTTTTTGTTAGGGTTTTTTTTTTGTTAGTTTGTTTTGTGTAGGTAGTTTTTAATACGCGTCCTCGTGCCAGCGCAACGCACATAAGCAAACGCAAAATGTGCGCACCTGGGCGTCCTGTGCGCGTGCGTGCGTTATAAAAGCAGCGGGCTTCCCTCACCACCTACTGACACGTAGCACCACTTACAAGACCGTACCCACGCTCCGAGTGTCTCAATGCCAGTGCATTTGGCATATAAAGCGCAGTTCAATCCTGAGCCACGTGTGAGCTCGAATCAACCCAGTGTATGTTCAGTGCTAGGCTATATAAGGGTGTCAGAAGTGTAAATGTTCTGGATATGCAGAGGCAGATTCCTGTTCACACTCGCAGCACAACGGATTCCCCCGATGACGTAGTGTGGACCAAGTTACTCATGAACACGCATGCAAAACTCGACATGCAACCTGCCAGACATTAGATAATAGTTCAGTGTTTTAACACAAGATACTATATCATTTTTTTGGCATTATCAGGAAATAAAAAAAAAAACAAATACGTTGATTACCAGTTAATCACAAAACTTCAGCACGCGCCATCCATACCTTGATCCATGGACCTCATGGTGTGGTATTGAGCGAGTCTCCAGGTTTCTTTAAACATTTGGATAAGAAAAAAAAGCAGAAAAAAAATTACAAAAAAAAATTAAAATTCTGAAAAAACTAGTTATAAACTACGAGCATTTTTTTATCGATAGAAAAAAATATTCCTCTGATTTGCATTAAAAAATAAAGTAAAAAAAAAAATCTGTGTAATGCGAACAAACTTGTGTCCCGTCTTGCTCTGAGGATTTACTCTGAGAGACCAAGAGCGGCTTCCGTCCTTCTCAGCTCGGGCTGTTTATAATATGGGCCAATGCTGTAAAATAACGGGATTCCCTCAGTGTTTCCTCCTGTTTATGCGCTTCTCCATGGTGACCCTGGAGCGGCTCCATGTCGGAGGCAGCAGGGCTTTTCCTGCGGAGCCCACACAGCTTAGGAATCCATGACGTAGGCGGCGCGCGCGAGCGAGTGAGCGAGGCGAGCGCGCGCACGCACGCCCGCGCTCAGCTTCGAAGAAAACCCTCGCTGTCGCGCGCCCGCTCCTTCGCTCGCGCACAAGCGGCTCATTGTAGAACAGCGGGGGGAAATCGGTGGAAGGTTGAGAACAGGAGCCATGTTTAAAAACACACACACACACACACACACACACACGAATTAGACCCAGCTGGGTTTAAATTCAGACGGCGATTTCTAACACAGGGATGTCTTTCATGATCTGGGCGAGAGGCAGGAAAAATAGTGTGATTGATTCAGTTACATTACTGCATTTGGTTCATTTCAAAGTTTCCATTCAGGACAAGTGTTTCCTAATGGAAAATTTTAGAAATTCAGGGGACGGGGGCAAAGCCAAAGCTGAAAAAAAAGGGGCCTGTGATGTCCAAGCTCGGGGTGGAATATACAACATGAACTAAATATCAAGGGTTTTTTTAAATATATAATTTCTTACAGAAATACAGTTTATTTTCAGACTTAATTTTCAGACATATTTTATCCAAACAGACTTACAAGAAGGTCTGGCTTTGCTCAGCAGTCCAACACTGGGAGCTTGACTGTGCAAGGAACTAGATTCCCAACCTTCTACTGATTTTGCAGCTCAGTAGCCCAATGCTTTCTATCACTGTAACTGATATTTTAGATATATCCCACAAAATGACAAAGTCATACACATAACCTACAGCATAAGACCAGAACTATGTATACAACCAATTATTATATCCATGTGTGCTTGTTGACCATCCAATTATAGATTGATTAATTATGACCAATTAATAGATTATTAGTGTTATAATAATAACTCCACCTTCTGGGAAGACTTGCTACTATTTTCAAGGGGCTCATATGGATTTGCACATTTAAACACTAGAGCATTAGTGATTAGTGATTAGTGTTCCTGCCCCTCTCTCCGTGGATCTTCTCACTTCGTCCAGGCCTGCCCTTGGATAGTGTTCTCTTCGACTGGATGCCATTCTCTGCAGCTTGAGACGGTTTCTCATCAACACCTTGGGTGGTTCCATGAAGAACGGGCGTTTTAAGGATGGATTGGACTGTAGTTAATGTCAACAGTCTGCTACACTGACTCAGGACTACTTTTCGCTTCTGATCATCATCACTGTACCACACAACATTGTATATCTGCCACAAATGGACATTCGGTGCAACCCAGATGAGGATGGGTTCCGTCTTTAGTCTGGTTCCTCTCAAGGTTTCTTCCTTATGCCATCTCGGGGAGTTTTTCCTTGCCACAGTTGCTCATCAATGACAAACTTACTTACAAAGAACATATTTACTTTTAATCACCACATTATCTGTGTAAAGCTGCTTTGAGACAATGTTCATTGTTAAAAGCGCTATACAAATAAAAATGAATTGAATTGAATTGAATTTATTTTACTTTTATTTAGTCGGTACTGTTGCCATCTCACAAGTCTCAGACCTCTCAAATATATAAGGTAGAATGGGTGTGAATAAAAGTGTGTGTACATGGTGTACTGCCATCCCAATTGGTGTATTCTTGCACTGCTATTAGGTGAGGAAGCCTGGTGTGCAGTCAGCATTCCTGTTCATCCTGAACATGTTCACAGTTGGGTTGAGGTCAGAGTTTTGTATAGGCTACTCAGAGTCTTTCCACTACAACACTGGAAAACCATATCTATCATGAAGCTCACTTTGTGCACAGTGGCATTGCCATTGGCCTGAACAGATTTGTGTCGCTGAGTTCCAGTGATGGGAAATCATAGCGCTACAGCCAAGAAAGACAATTTTCAAAATAACTTTATCCTTCAAACTTGGTCAGGCCATCACAAATAAATACACATTCACTCAGACAGTGTGCAAAGCCAACACACAACTAGCTTTTCTTGTATAAAGTTTGGTTTCGCTAGATTCGTTGCAGTAATTACATTTACCAAATGTTGGAAAGACCACAACATTAAGAGAAACCAGAACTGATTTTCATATATTTTGCAGTCTATAATCAGTAACAATTACACACATAGGCTACAATGTCTCTGGAAAAAGTTACCAGAAATCACTTTATCCTGGTCAAGGTCATGATGGCTCCAGAGCTGGTGCCAGAATCTCTGGACATGAGACAAGAATACACTAATTGGGATGGCAGTACACCATGTACACACACTTTCATTCACACTCATTCTACCTTATATTTGAGAGGTCTGAGACTTGCGAGATGGCAACAGTACCGACTAAATAAAAGTGAAATAAAATCAGAATAATATCACACACCATTTTATTTTATTTTATTTTATTATATACAAGCAGCATGGATTCACTTTCTAAAATTCAGCATGGCTCAGATCAGAGATGGGGTTAGTGTTTGTCCTTGTACTTAACAAGTATTTATTTGTAATCAATTTGAATATCTAATTATATCTAATGAAAGGACAGAGGTTAGTGGTTAAAGGTGTTAATTGAAATTTTGTCAGTCTCTCACTTGTGTTCCAGTTCTCTGCATTTCTGATATGAAACCCTAATATGTTCTATAGTCCTGATAAATGGTCTGGTTTTTCATTCCTCTAATTTGTGGAAAAGCAACATTTACTGTTAACACATATAAAGTTTACCCCTGTTATCCATTCAAAGTTTTGGAATTGTAATTTTACTTTGGAAGTCCTCCATTCAATCTAAAACATGCATTTAAGTTTGCTGTGCAACCACACAGCATACAGAGGACTGTAAAACCCAGCAATGATTATACAGACTAATTTACAAGAGAAAAATATTTTTGCATTCTCATTATTTGTACATATGCACTGCTTAATTTACCGATGATGGCAAGTGCCATGTGATACTGGAATCTGTTTGAGAAATGAAGAAATAATGCTAATGGTTAAATGATAATGATTATTTTAATGAAATAATGATTTAATAATCAGGCACAGTGGAGAGGATTCAAGTAGATGTACTAGAAAACATTCACAAAAAGAATAAATAGAACATGCACTGGTTTTAACTGGGCCTAATGATTTTAGTTATTCATAATTTCATATTACTTAATTACCTACGAGAGTCTGAAACTTATCAGTGCAGTATATGTCCGACTGGTGCCTGTTTATTGGACTTGGCAAGATACCAGCAGATAAAAACATATTCACTTATGCTAGTAATTATATAAGTATTTTGCCAACATAGGAAAAAAGGTAGTACACATATCACACTGCTTTATACTGAAATGTCAATTGTACCTGCTAATGGGTTTTAGGCAGTCAAAGAGATTCACACCAACACAAAGCCAAATTACCCTTCTCATTTGTTACACTGTTTTTGAAGCACATTTAATGATGGCCTTAACAAGTCATTAAAATCCAACTAAATGCGTTCTGGTAAACTTCCACAATAAATGTTTCAAGAAAACGTAATGAGGCACATTAACAGCTTCTCTCAGCCCTGTGGAGGAAGCTGCTGCTGAACGTTGGGATATCGTCACAAGCCAAGATAAATGGCACAGAGCTTAGGCAGAGACTAGGCCCCTTTGGCTCTGCTCTGAAAAAAGAAAAAAAAAAGGGCAAAAAATTTTAGGTTATGCTGGAAAACTCAGAGATATGTGACACTGAGTTTCTCTAAGATGAATAGAGCAATATGTTTTGCATGCTTCCACACTGACTTCTCTGTTTACAAAATCAACATGCCTGCAACAGGGACAACCTTTTATTAATATTTATGTCCTTAATACATTAATTATATGCAAATATAGCTTAGTATATTAGGTTTACATCTAAAATCATACCTTTTTTTATTTAGCTTTTTAAAATTTATTTTCTAGAATCTGTTTTTGAAACAATAGTCAGTTTTGATAGCTATAATTTTTCTATTTTCTATAATTATATATATATATATATATATATATATATATATATATATATATATATATATATATATATATATATATATATATACACAGTGAGGAAGATAAGTATTTGAACACCCTGCTATTTTGCAAGTTCTCCCACTTAGAAATCATGGAGGGGTCTGAAATTGTCATCGTAGGTGCATGTCCACTGTGAGAGACATAATCTAAAAAAAAAAATCCAGAAATCACAATATATGATTTTTAAACTATTTATTTGTATGATACAGCTGCAAATAAGTATTTAAACACCTGTCTATCAGCTAGAATTCTGACCCTCAAAGACCTGTTAGTCTGCCTTTAAAGTGTCCACCTACACTACATTTATTATCCTAAATTAGATACACCTGTTTGAGGTCGTTAGCTGCATAAAGACGCCTGTCCACCCCATACAATCAGTAAGAATCCAACTACTAACATGGCCAAGACCAAAGAGCTGTCCAAAGACACTAGAGACAAAATTGTACACCTCCACAAGGCTGGAAAGGGCTACGGGGAAATTGCCAAGCAGCTTGGTGAAAAAAGGTCCACTGTTGGAGCAATCATTAGAAAATGGAAGAAGCTAAACATGACTGTAAATCTCCCTCGGACTGGGGCTCCATGCAAGATCTCACCTCGTGGGGTCTCAATGATCCTAAGGAAGGTGAGAAATCAGCCCAGAGGAGCTGGTCAATGACCTGAAAAGAGCTGGGACCACCGTTTCCAAGGTTACTGTTGGTAATACACTAAGACGTCATGGTTTGAAATCATGCATGGCACGGAAGGTTCCCCTGCTTAAACCAGCACATGTCCAGGCACGTCTTAAGTTTGCCAATGACTATTTGGATGATCCAGAGGAGTCATGGGAGAAAGTCATGTGGTCAGATGAGACCAAAATAGAACTTTTGGGTCATAATTCCACTAAACGTGTTTGGAGGAAGAAGAATGATGAGTACCATCCCAAGAACACCATCCCTACTGTGAAGCATGGGGGTGGTAGCATCATACTTTGGGGGTGTTTTTCTGCACATGGGACAGGCGACTGCACTGTATTAAGGAGAGGATGACCGGGGCCATGTATTGCAAGATTTTGGGGAACAACCTCCTTCCCTCAGTTAGAGCATTGAAGATGGGTCGTGGCTGGGTCTTCCAACATGACAATGACCCGAAGCACACAGCCAGGATAACCAAGGAGTGGATCTGTAAGAAGCATATCAAGGTTCTGGCGTGGCCTAGCCAGTCTCCAGACCTAAACCCAATAGAGAATTTTTGGAGGGAGCTCAAACTCCGTGTTTCTCAGCGACAGGCCAGAAACCTGACTGATCTAGAGAAGATCTGTGTGGAGGTGGGCCAAAATCCCTCCTGCAGTGTGTGCAAACCTGGTGAAAAACTACAGGAAACGTTTGACCTCCGTAATTGCAAACAAAGGCTACTGTACCAAATATTAACATTGACTTTCTCAGGTGTTCAAATACTTATTTGCAGCTGTATCATACAAATAAATTGTTAAAAAATCATACATTGTGATTTCTGGATTTTTTTTTTAGATTATGTCTCTCACAGTGAACATGCACCTACGATGACAATTTCAGACCCCTCCATGATTTCTAAGTGGGAGAACTTGCAAAATAGCAGGGTGTTCAAATACTTCTTTTCCTCACTGTATATATTCTTTTTTTTGGTCAATATGGGGATGTTTCTGTGAGGAGGTGTTCAGCATTTTTTGGAAGGAGTCTCCAGAGCCAGTACTTTAAGAGTCAGCTTTGGCATTTATTTTTATTAATGTTGTCCTGCTGAGCTGTTCTATTTTTTCTTGTCAACAAAGAAATATGGTAAAGAAAAGACAGTTTACATCTATAAGATAAGAAGTAACAAGAACTAGGATTTTCAAGCATATTGTAAATGAATGGAGCATACGTTTCTAAATAACCGTGGCAAATGAAAAAATGGGGCATGTAGTTATAGGAAAATAATAATTTCCTTTCTTTCTTATTGCAAACTCTGAATTAGGCAGCTGTGTTATTAATGATGTACACATGATGTGCCTTGTACTGCAAATTTCTCAAAAGCCATAATGTGATTAAGAGAGTGTTTTGAGTTGATCTTGATCTCTGTTGAGTGTTTGGGACTTGAGTGTCATCGACCAGATTTTTATTCCACCACACACCATATGTACGCAGAACAAATTTTCAATGCATTTTAGACTGAAACATCCCATCCTTTTTATATAACAGTAAAGGAAGACTCGGAACCTGTTGATACTTCAGTTGCCTTATGTGTTTAAGCAGTATTCGCCCCTAAGCAGTGAACATTATATTTTTATATGAAGTCTATTGTAATAATGTTTGAATGTTTTAGAAACATGTTAAAATCTATCATTTTCAATGCTGGTGTATCACTCACACATGGATTACAATGGGAATCTTGGAGGTTGTGAAGTTATTCATGTTTTACTGGGGATCCCAACATCAGAATACTAATTTTCATTTGATGTGTTACTATAATGAATGATTCTAACAGCATCGAGCTACAATTCAATTCAATTTAATTCAATTCAATTCAATTCAATTCAATTCAATTCAATTCAATTCAATTCAATTTTAGGCTTCCTTATTTTTCTGGCCAAAATTATACATTAATAACATATTTATTTATTTTTGGTTATTTTGGATCTAATATACTGTACATTCACAGCATTAATTCATCTTCAGTGGCCCCTTTATTCTGGTCAGAGTTTATGAGGCAAAGCGATGGGATGCTAGGTGCATACAGTGCACTATGCACACACTTAGAGTGGCAAATCCATAATTTGGTAAGCTAAAGAAAACCAAAGAACCAGGAAAGTCCCTTTACACCTAAGATTAGGATTCCGAATGATCCAACTGTAAGTGTCCTGAATTCAGTTTGTCTCGGAGACATGCTGTGATCCAGTCACTCAAATCACTCAAACTCTACACACAGTCACAACTAAGAATAAATAATGAGCAAATTTAAAAGTGAGTAAGGCTGTTTTTCACTCGATCAGAATAAAAAGGGACTGAAACATATATTGTGTTGAATTCACAATAAATTATATTCATAGGAAGAAATAATACTGGTGTCCAAGTCCAAGCTGATCCATAAAATAGTCGTAATGCGATGCAAGGCTTCACTGGGAAAAAATGAAATAGTTGGTATTTTTCCACACCGGTTGGAATGATAATTTAAAGCTACTGAATAAAATCCAATTTATCCCCTAACAAAAAAGGAATCTATTCAAGATCTTGACCTGTTTCCAGCATGATCGGGGAAAGACAAGTCTGCCTCGATCACCCACACAGAGATTAATGCACAAAAAGTGTCTGTTTCTGGATTTATCCTTCAAGGCTGTTTTTGCAAGGGGTGGTGAAACTCGGAAAGCGTGCGACGGAGAGACAAACACCAGTCCATGTCACTCCTCAACGATTCTTACTGTCACACCCCTTAGGCATAGGGTTGATAGGAAAACAGCTAAAAAGCCAAAGACCAAAAATAACACATCCTAGTCAGGACAAGTCAAAATCGATACTGCGACCAAAACACAAACGTGTGGGTGTGTGTTGAGGGATTTAAAAAGAAATATACACTCTCTGGACACTTTAATAGGAACGTGTACATTTATTTAATTATCCAATCAGCCAATCAGGTGGAAGCAACACTACACATAACTTTACGAGAGAAAAAAAATCAATGTATGATTGCTTCTGCTTTCAACTTCTGTTTTTGGCTGACATGATGGGGTTTCCTGCTGTTTTAGCCACCTCACGGCTCACTGTATTTTGTGTACTGATGTGAAGACTTCTTATATGAGTTCCTGTCAGCTCGAACCAGTCTGGTTATTCTCCTCTGACCTCTCTCATCAACAAGCCATTTCCACAAAGGCCCAGCTGCATACTGGATATCTGAGTAAACTTCAGAGACTTATATGTATGAAGATTTCAGGAGCTCAGCAGTTTTGTTTGGCACTAACAACTAAGCGACCATCAGTCAATGGGTTCATATTTTTACACCATTTTGATGTTTTATATTAATGTTAGCTGATATTCTTGATCGGTGTCTGTATGATTTTAATGATTGGATAATTACATAAATAAGCAGGGAAAATGTTGCCAGTAAGCGTACAAACAAAGAACATATGATCTGTATTTATTACAAATTGTGATATTTTATTTATTCATTCATCTACAGCAATTGCATTATCCTGGTTAAGGAGGTGGTAGATAAAGTTCAATTAGATTAAAATCAATTCACAGAAATAAAAATAGATTTACAGAAATAAATAGATTACAATTAATAATTCCATTGTCAAAATTGACCATAAGTTCATTCTTAATAATGCTAGATTTTAGTCCTGCATAAACATATGACATGTATCAATTTGGTAGGTATTTTAATCCAAAAACTCCTGCAGTACTTTACACTGAAAAAGAACACCATAACATTCTACCATGTGACCAGAACAATATTATAAAGCAGTTTTAGGAATAACAGAAAGAGCTATTAAATCAGTAAATGTTCAAACTCATCTGTATAACAAGCACTAATGATAATGCAGTCAGACAAATTATTTACATAAACAAGTATAAATGCTATATATATTTATATTATTTGTTTCCATGGTGGAGCATCAACCATACAAGTGCTTGTGTTAGTAGTTACTATAGAAACAGTAACATATTAGCATTAAAGCTGTGATTTTCCCCATGCAACTATCACAGCTGCTGTTGTAGAACATTTTATGTCAAAATGTCCTGGTTATTTCCCAATTTGATGTATTATGAAGTATTTGTGAAACATTTTTATCAACATTTTTATCATAATAATAAGTAACTTTTGTCCCAAGATAACGATAACTATAAAGATGTCTTTTGTTTCAAAGAAACACAAGGCTCCCCCCACTACAAGACTGAGTGCACCAGATGTTGTTGTTCCACTCTACAGGCTATGGGTAAACACTTGAGAGGGCTTTCCCCAGCAGGAGTAGGCGTAAAAAAGAAAATCAAAAGCGTTCTAGCTCTGCCAGTCTATAAATAGACCTTGTAGAGGGTGTGTGCATGCTCAGCAAATATCTCTTTTAAACAGGCTGTCATCAAGCAAATCCTCGGTTTTTGTCAGGACAGGAGAAGAGGAATGTGATAGTAAGTGCAACACAATGGTGACAAGTCCAAATCCGTTTGTGGGGATGTTGTAGTGTTTTGTTGTGGTGGTGTACAAAAGATGACAGCTGCATGATGGTGTGGGCAGTGATGGGGATTCCGCCACTTCTTTTCACACTCCTCAGTTTGCAATCATGCTTAAAAGCTGGAATCTTGACATGTCATGACAATATTTACGGAAAGTAGAGGCAAGAATTTAGCACACAGGGAGTGATGTAACAACTGTAGGAAACCTGGGACCTGAAAATTTGGTTTACTCATACTAGTAGCATAAAGCCAATAATGCAATAAAAAATACTTATGTTAAAAATGGGGATGTGAACTTTGAGGTAGTTTTATATGGGATTCTAACAATCTATACAATACTATAAAACATCCAATTATGTTCATTTATGTGAAAGTTACTGTAATACATAACATTTGCCTGTATGCTTAGGATGACTTTTGCTGGAAGACCCAGTTTGAACTGTGTAAGAGTTGTCCTGCAGGTTTGCTTCAGTACTTTAAAAACACATTACTTGCTTTAACAACAAAAAAAGAGTAGCATGATGCTCCCACCTCCATGTTTCACAGTTTGTCATTCTCTCTGATTGAATGTCCTTCAAACATTTTTTTTAGTGATCGAATTTTAAATTTCAACTTTGTAAATTTAATTCTGGATTATTATTTTTTATACATTGTCTTCAACCTTGTCTTTACATACACTATACTTCCAAAAATATTGGGTCACCTGGTCATAAGTATGGTATCTGAGCTTTGGGCATTGCATTCCACATTTAGTCCAATTTGCTCTTAAAGTTCCCTCCACTCTTATGGGAAGATGTTCCACTAGATTTAAGAGTGTGTTTTTGGATATTTGTGTTCATTAGCCACAAGAGTATTACGAAAGGCGGGTACTGATGTAGGTGAGGAGACCTGGGGTGCAGTCAGCGTTCCAATTGATCCCAAAGGTGTTCAGTAGGGACGAGATCAGAGCTCTATAGAAGGCCAATCAAGATCTTCCTCTCCAAAGCATGTAAACCAGATCTTTAAGGAGCTCGCTTTGTGCACAGGGGCATTGCTATGCTGGAACAGGTTTGGGTTTCCAAGTTCAAGTGAATGCAAAACTTTTTTTATAGCGCATCTAAAGACGTCCTGTATAATTGTGTGCCTCCAGCTTTGTGGTTTGGAAAAGAACCACATATAGCAGCAAAGGTCAGGTGGCATTTTATTACTGTGTACCTGTATTATGCAATGACCAAAATATCCAACCGTCTGTCCATCCATCCATCTATCTATCCATCCATCCATCCATCCATCCATCCATCCATCTATCTATCTATCTATCTATCTATCTATCTATCTATCTATCTATCTATCTATCTATCTATCTATCTATCTATCTATCTATCTATCTATCTATCTATCTATCTATCTATCTATCTATCTATCTATCTATGCCTTACTGCCTTGTACTCCTTCACTCATTCCTTCACCATTCTCTGAAAGTTTAGTTCATCAATGAAAGTTTATTCATTAACACACTGGGATTCTAATAGAGTGGAAAAAAAAATCAATAAATAAAATAATTCTTTCACTAGTTGTGTAAAACTATTAAAGAAATGAACTCACTGGAGCCTAGGTTTGTGTAAACGCTGGGCCTCTGTAATTCTTGGCAGGGCATCATGGCAAAAATAGAATGAGCTCTGAGAAGACTAAAATACCTTAAAATAGTCCCTTGATGCAAATGATTTCTTTTATAATGTTACAATAGCATTTAGTTAACGGGCAAATTGACCTCGATACAAAACAGGCGAAAAAGAATGTGAAATGTGAGATGAAATGCGAGAATCCTGTAAGAAAGACTATTAACTGTTCTATACACCTCAAACCATTACACTGCAATGGCTAACATAGCACATGCGGAGCCACCCATCACTGCCATACTGCGCTCAGTATTTTTCCATGTTCGAAGAGGGTTGAAACAATTACGGGGCCTAGCTGTTAATTTGGAGATGGAGTTACAGATGTTATGGTTCTGATTAAAATGGAGATGAATGCCAATGGCCCAAAGAAACGTTTCCATTATTAAAGAACGTTAAGGAAAGTTATAAATAAACACGCTGACACGCTGATGCGAATTGCGCACAGATTTCGTAGGTTTACAATTTATTCCTTATTTTACGTGTTACGTTATATAATGAAGACACTGAGCGAGCGTCTTCAACTGGACTGCTTTTAAGACTCCCTCTCCTGGCGACCTCCTTCTCTCTCTTTCATAAACATAGACATGGGACACACAAAAAGTGAAAGAGAGAGAACCTAATATGAAAGATTCAATATTTGATCTAGACATGAAATGAAATTGTTCATCAAATAAAACAGAAAAAATGTGAGGAAAAAACATGCATCATAAAACAGAATTTAAATCAAAGCTCAAGCACAATTTATAATAAGAAAATCCATCTTTATTTTAACACCTCAGAGACTTTTTTATTTATTTATTTTTTTGTTCTGCAGTTATCAGTGTGCAAATTCCAACGCAAATTAGAAATGTTAATAAATAAAATTCATTAGGTTTCGTTATTTACACGACAACAATTCACAATTCGTTTGCTAATAAAAAGTAGTCCTGCCATTTATAAAAAAAAAGAAAAAAGGAAAACAAAAAAAACCAAAACAACAGCAACAGGAATCACATGAAATACATGGCATTGCATTCTAGTCCTAACTGCCAAGCCATCAGTAGTACAATGTTTTGTGAACAGAAATCACCACATAGTGATATTTGAAACAATTCATACTTACATCATCTTGCTTGCTTAAATTACTATTCATTTAAGGATTTATTTACTGCAATACACATTTTCTTTTGCACATGATATTTGAAGGAACACAATAGTGATTAGGTTGAAACTTCCCTTCTTTTTTGTAAATGTTCCCTTCTTAAATGTAATGTATTGCACCCACAAACAGGACATTTCGCATGCAGAGGTGCCAACACTGCTAACAAAGTAAATCCTAGCATATAGACACAATATGCCTTCTTTTCTTTTTATTGGTTCACAAATGTAAGTCTGTCGAATACACTCATTAAAGGGTATTCACTCAGTGGGAAATCTGGACTTGAATGATGTCATTTTTAATCTCAGAGTTTTACAAAAAAAACCAAACAAACAAACAAACAAAAAAACATGGCCAATTCCATATTTAATTTTTGTTAGCAAGCTTTGAGTTGAGTTTGATTTCCTCCTTAAAATGTGAACAATATGGTCAGAATTATCAATAGACCACTTTAACAATACTGTAGGTTGTCTGGCTTAAAAGGAATACTCATATATACATGTTGGACTCTGATGTTTAATTTAAATCCTGCAAAAAATTCAGGATGATTTGGAATGACGTAAGCATGCAACTTGTGCTTTCTCTTTCAGTAAAAGAAGTTTTACTGAATTTGAAGCTTGCTCGAATGGTTGCATTTAACTAAAATACCCAAAAAGTGTAGTGTTCATACCTCTGAACATGAAAGAAAAGCAAAAATGTGAAAAAAAAAAAAATGAATAAAACATTTTGAAATGTTATGGCATAAATGTTGGCACCCCTGATTGCAAGACAAGTGGTCAATATGGCACATTTTTTTTCCCAAAATAGCACGAATGGCAGACCGTCACTATCGTTACCATACAAAGAATGGCCTTTGAACAAATCCACGCACTAAAATACAGTTAATCAATGTCAAGTGCACACGTTAGCTCGCATAGCTTATGTACAAACCTGATGTCATGGAGCCACGTGAAACGTAGACACGCAGGGATGTGGCCCTATGAGTAAGTGATATGTTCAATAAAGACGTAGACTGGGAGTAGTAGCGGTTAGTGTCCTGCCTGAAATCTACTCATTCATGCACAGAGATAGAGAGAGAATGAGAGAGAGAGAGAGAGGGAAACCAGAGGTCACCACAAGAGTGGACATAGACAGAGGGACCAAAAAAGAGAGCTGCAAGCTAAAATAGCATTTTTGTTTGACTCACCAGGATCTTCAGACACAACACACTGGTATTTAGTAACCGTAAGCCCAAACCAACACCACCATCTGAGACAACACAGCATGCTAAAAAAAGAAAAAGCTCAGCTATACTACAAGGGCTCGGTGACAAGTATGATTTTAAGATTTGCATCAACATACCTACACAAACACATGCTCTAAAACACACACACACTTGTCCTGGCTTAATCTTATATAGAACCACTTTAGGTTTATTTTCAATTTTGTATTTTATTTATGTATTTATTTTTTTTGAAGACTTTCCATCAGCAATACGATTCAATGAAATGAATTCGGTTTCTGAGATCCCACGTATTGCTTCACTTTTCCCTTTTCGTTCCCTTATCGGCAAAATGACAAAAGCAAACAAAAAATTTAATTTCTCTCAGGCTTCTCAAAGTGTACAGCCTAGCCACAGTAACCCACATGTTTAGCCCTCGCTAGTGACTCACTCGAGCAATCAAGCATGAAAGTACCCTCGTGATTCAGCTCTGAAGGCCCTCTAGGAGCCCAGCTCAGCTGCATAGCGTTGGTGTGACTACAAACGAATGAGAAGATTCTTTATGGAGACATGCATTTATGTTGGAGTTGGCGTTCTCTACTGCTGCGTCTAGTGAAGCGAAGCCTGTGCAAATCGCTCGAGTCGTCCACACAAATAAAAAGAAAAAAAAAGAAAAAATCAACACATGAACACACCCAGGTAACGCGTCGTTCTTTTCATAGTTCATGCCGATAGGCTCTAGGAGGTCAGCTTCGAGTAGCTGGGAGGCGAGAAGCGCCTGCGCAGGTATTTCAGGATGTACAGTGGCAAGCAGCTGACCAGAGTGATGACGGTCACCTTCCAGACGAACGACAGCGTTGTGATGAAATAGACATCTGAGGGAGGGATGAGAGGAAGTGGATTTGGAGTTAGAAACAGTGCTGAATGATTCATTCGATTGTGATTTGTGTAACACTTTCTGAAATGCATATGTGGACTTATTAAGGTTGAGCAGAAAAAAGAAAAAAATAGACTTTGGAATAATCACAGAACATTCTTGATGAACAAATCTACAGTATAAAGGTGAGATCTTCCAGTGGAGCAAGAGTGAGACCTTTTTTCAGAAGTAGCGTTGGCAACAGTGGCACTGTTCACACACTTTATGAACTTTGTGAACATTTTAAGCTACTGAGCTATCCGGAAGACTTGTCTGCAGTCTAGACATGTCCGCATGCCTGAAGCTTGCTCACAGACTTCATTCCTATCCTTGTTATTCCTGTTGAATAAGCCTAGTCCCCACAGACAGTGACCAGTTCTGGATTAGTGTTTAGGAAGCGCTCTGTGTGTAGCTTGCTCTCTGTGTAATATGTCAGTGTGTTTCAGATTACACAGTATAAGCCCAGATGTAATATACGAGTTGTTCAACTGACAGCAATCAGACATTGCTCTATTGCACCAGTGAAAATTTTGCATCACAACATACATATATCAAAAGTGCATTTAATACTTTAAACAGTTCAAATAAATTAAAAGAAAAAATTTCCAGGCAAAAATTGGTAACATGTTTTGAATAAAAAAAAAGAGGTTATATCAGACATATTCAAACATTTTCCACCATGTTTTTTGAAAAATTACGTCCCCTCACTCACACGGAAAAGTGCAGGTTTAGGCAGAAACTTTCAGGAAACTCAAAACTGTTTTGAGTTTTCCCCTTCATGTGGATTATTACTCAGGTTTATCTTACAACCAACCAAATCTGTTAATACATTATATTTCCAAAAGTATTGGGTCATCTGACCTTTCCTGCTATATGTGGTTCTTTTCCAAACTGTTACCACAAAGATGGACTACCTCAATTGTACAAGACGTCTTTAGATCTGCTATAATACAATTTTGCATTCACTTAAACTTGGAATCCCAAATCTGTTCCAGCATGGCAATGCCCCTGTGCACAAAGTGAGCTCTTTGAGGATCTGGTATACATCCTTTAGAGAGAAAGATCTTGAATATAGAGCTCTGATCTCATCCCTACTGAACACCTTTGGGATGAATTGAAACTCTGACTGCACCACAGGTCTCCTCACCTACATCAGTACCTGCCTTTCGTAATACTCTTGTGGCTGATGAACACAAATATCTATAAGCACACGTCAAAATCTAGAGGACATCTTTCCAGAACAGTGGAGGGGACTAAAATTGGGACTAAATGTGGAATGCAATGCTCAAAAATCACATACCAAACTTATGACCAGGTGAACTAATACTTTTGGAAATATAGTGTATATGTTATGGACAGGTACGAACAAAAATATTAAAAGTGAATAAAAAAAAACTGGATGCGAATACATACAGTACTGGGACACCTGACTTTTCCAGGCATATGTGGTTGTTCCCCAAACTGTTACCACAAAGTTGGAGGCATAAAAATGTGTACAGGATTGTATAGTGGCCTGCTCTTTGTGATAAATTGGAACGCTGACTGCTAACCACCCTAGGCCTCCTCACCCTACATCAGTACCTAACTTTAGTCCATTGTGGCTGAATGAGGACAAGCCACACTTCAAAATCTAGTGGAACATCTTCCCTGAAGGGTGGAGGTTATGATAACAGCAAATGAGGTGGTAGCGTAGTGGTTGAGGCATTGCCCTATAGATCCAAATGTCGTGAGTTCAAATCCCAGCCACACAAAGCTACCAATTCCTGGGCCCCTAAGCAAGGCCCTTAACCCCAAGACTGCTAAAGTGTATGAATGAGATTATTTTAAGTTTAAGATTAAGTTGCTCTGGATAAGGGAAATGGAACTCTGCCAAAAAATGTGTTACATGCAATGAAAAAACCCAGAGATTAACTCAACTTAACTCAAACAATATGCACTCAAAAAAAAAGAAAGAAATAAAAAAAACCTGATTATTGCAAAATGCACAATAAGAAGACACATAAGCAAAAATGGGCAACATGTCAGAATTGGCAGAGGGAAAAAAAGGCCATTTTTGTGCCCATACCACAAAACAGCTTGCTTGCAATATGCCAAATAGCATCAACAGAAACCTCAAAAACGTCTTGAAGTAATTTGGAGTGATGAGACAAAAATTGAACTTTACGGTCACAACCATAAACGTTATGTTTGGAGAGGAGACAACAGGGCCTACGATGAGAAGCAAACCATCCCTTCCATGGAACTCGGGGGTGGTCTCTGCTGCTTCGGGGATATGCTCTGTAAGCTGCACAGGGACCAGACATTGAAATGCAAGTTCATCAGAATGTCGGAAAACTGGCACACATCAGCTCGAAAGATTTTTTTTTTTTAAATGACAACAGTCCAAATTACTGACTTTTTGCTTTGATCCTTCAACCACTTTGGCAAAAACTTGCTTCAGAAAAAAAGCTTGCTGTTAATAATGCAGTACATAATATTTTATTGTATGATGGACCATGCGTCTCGAGGAGCGTCTCCACGCATGAGCCTATACTTGCAGCAGGAACAAATCTAGTATGTATGTATTTTCATTGTTTTTTAATGATCGCTTTCTTAATAAGAATATATACAAATGAACCCTAAATGTTAATATCCGAAGACAGAACCGTTCAGTTCTTTAATTGAATATATATCAATATAATATTAGTAGCAAACCAAATCAGAGAGAAAACAACTTCTTGGGAAGTACACTGGTACGTCCAGTCGTAAAACTCCCTTACGCAGACTGTGTAATAAACACACAGACCTTGGACACGGCGCTGATCTGACAGGAAACGAGCAAAGGCGATTGGCATTTCCTTCAGTATTGCGTCCACTGCTCTGGTCCCAGTCTGTGTGGGCAGTGTGGAATAGTGGTGAGCATCGATTTGGGAAAATGGCAAAGCGTCAAGGGAAAGTTGTTTCCGGTGAACTTTTGGCCGGGGAGGAAGGGAAAAGGGTGAGGAGGAATGTGACCGCATTCCTTCACCTGGTTTAAAACTCTTTGACGTCAAAACAATTTAAGAGCAAGAGGATGTCATGATACTATGCAGCAATGAGACCTTGACCTGATACCTGGACATGTAGCATGATTGAAATTCCAAAAACTGTCATGAAATTTTGAAGGACATAAACATTGGTAGGCAGTTACAAAAAAGTGTTATTTTTTCCAGGTACATCAATAAATAAGCCAAATTAGAAATGCTAAATAAAATGATATTACAATGACAAATGTATTGACATATACAGTATATGCATTTGTATTTTATGTGGTGATTTGTAAATGTGTTCTTACCAATGAACTCGTGTAAGAAGACAAGTGAAGCAATGTAGCAAGCCAGACTCAGGAGCTCGGCCACAATCATGAGCCAGTGCCATGTCTGCACCGTAAGCGCCACCATGAGCAGCTCGGTCAAGATCAGTGAGGTGAATGAAATTGCCACGATGTGCACAAACTCCGACTCAAAGAGCAACATAGCGCCGTACATGATGATGCTGCCTGCGGTGAACAGAGACCAAACAAAGCATATTTCGAACAAGAGCTACAAACACTATCCAAACTCCATTGTTATTTTAGGAGCTTATTTATATTGTAGCATTGTTGAATTCTTAAAACTAGTTGGGTAAATGGTGTCAAATAGTTTCTATAACAACTTAGCTATGACAGAACTGCAAGTCAGGGCTTTATATTAATGTGCTCATTCTAATGTGTTACTGTTTCTATATACACAATGAATTCATAGGCACTTCTGTGGCTGGTGCTTTACATAATCTAATTCAATTGCTTATATAAACACAATTTGCCAGTATATAATATACAGTGCATTCAGAAAGTATTCAGACCCCATTCACTTTTTTCAATGTTGTTAAGATTGCTCATTCATCTACACTCAGTTGGAAATCACATTTACATAAGTATTTAGACCCTTTAACTCAGTACAAAATATGAACAAGAATTTCTGGAAATTTTGTGTAGATTAATGAGTGAAAAAAATCAACTTGAACGATTGTATTATCAGGCTACAACATAAAATGGTAAAAAGTGAAGGGAGTCTGAGTACTTTATGAATGCGACATATAACATACAGTATACCCATGGTCCTTACATACATGCATACAATGACTGACCTAAGCAGATCTGTTTCTAATAATCAACATGACATGAATCAATTAGACATAAACAACCCCACCCACCGACATATTACAACGAGCCCATAATTATAATGACTGTTTTTTTTTTCTTCATTGTTAACCAACTATAATAATATCTCATTAGTAGTTGCCCCTTTTTTGTTCAGAAGGGAGTTAACAAATTGTCCACTGACAATAAATGGGTTAAAGTTATTAAATTAATGCTTACAAAGTCAGCATTTTATTATGTACTGGTAAAATGATATCTGACAGGGTTTGTGTTTGGGTTAAACGAGGAACAATCACTGAATCCACTCATTTATGGCGTAGGTCATATTAACAATCTAGCCTCATTATATGCTCAAGATCTTTTGACATCTGGCCGAACGACCATACATGGGCCTCGTAACTAAAGTGCTGGAAGCACACAATTGAATAGGAGGTCTCTGTATGCAATATTACTACAACTCTCCTTCACTGAAACTACTGAAAGATTGCAATATTTAAAAATCCAAAACAGGTTTGATGGTCAGGGTTTCATAAACTTTTGGCCATATAGTTTCATTTACAGAAAAGAAGGTTGCAGGTTTGAGAATCAGTGTTTAACTGTTAGTGAGTTAGTGTTTTTGGTCATTTTTCCCCACACAGTGCCTTGACCTAAAATATTAATATGATATTTGAGTTTAGGACAAAAGCTAAATGACAAAAATGTGAATTAACACAAAGTATTTAACTGAATACACAGTGAAACACTCGTTTTGTCCAGAAGATGATTTATGAAATAGGGGATTGCCCTAAAAAGCCTGCCTAAGAATACAAACAAGTTTTTTTTTTCCCAAAGAGCTTAAAAAAACAGACACCTAACAATTAAAGGGAGCAGGTAGGTGAGGTTTGGGTGTAGCACATGATTTGCTGTGCAACACACCTTGACAGGACACAAAAGCCAATAGTGGAAAACCACCTTAGGTTATTTTACATAAACATCAGGCATAAATAACTGCTTAAGCTAACCAGGGGGAAACATGTGGGTGAGTTTTGTTTGGTTAAAACAACATTCACTGTATGAGTATCCTCAGTTCTGTCGCAATTGTCCCGACCTGGAGTTTCTCTGTTTTTTTAGCAGGTCCCTGAACTGCCTTTGCAAAGTCATGCTTCATTTAGAGGTAGAAATAAATAGCGCACTCAATTTAGAACAACCGGTGCTTTGTCTGGTGAGGTCTTCCAGTCGTACTGCATGTAAAACATTTCTCGGCGCAATGGAATGTCTAAATTCACCTTCAAATCAGCTTACCTTGGTAGATACTTATCAAAACCCATATGAGGAATGTTTTGTAGGAGAGTGGTCGACCCTGAAATAAAAAGAAGTTTAAGCGGAGCGATAAAAGATTTTCTTTTCTAATTTGACACAAACAAAAGCGAATCCAAATACCTTCAGTAAATCCTTGTAAAGTTCAGGATAAAGCATAGCCACTTCAGATTTCACATCCTTATCCAAAACTAGAGAGAACACGGGGAACATGGTGTAGATCGTCGAATAGCTACAAAATGCAGAATAAACAAGTGTTAAGAAT
The DNA here is from genome assembly GCF_014805685.1 of Silurus meridionalis. NCBI lineage: Eukaryota > Metazoa > Chordata > Actinopteri > Siluriformes > Siluridae > Silurus > Silurus meridionalis. The sequence continues at coordinate 11,116,923 of NC_060899.1, forward strand.
CAGCAGTTTCATCTTTCATAAATCTGCTACACAATGTTTTGCATAAGACTAGCCACTGTAATGGGTCAATACTTGGTAGAACCCCTATTTGGCTGCAATTACAGCTGAAACTCTTCTGGGATTTACTTCAGTTTTGCACAGCTGGATTCTAATATTTTTGGCCATTCATTTTGGAACAATTGCTTAAACTCTGACAAATTGAACAGGCTGTTGGTGAACAGCACATTTCTAGTCCTATCCCTGTTTCTCAGGCAGACTGGGGCCAGCCTAACACTTTCAGGTTCTCATACTAGTATACCTAGGGACTTCTTACTACCGCAATATCAAGTCTTTTGGGACTGAAGAAACTCACACTTTCCCACTTCATGCTTAATAAAAAAGCAGCCCCACAGCATGATGCTACCACCACCATGCATCACTATAGAAACATTCTTATGAAAATGTTCTTTCAAACACTGTGCTTTGTGCCAATTGAAAAAATAAACCAGAGAACAGAGTCTTTATTGAGCTAACAACGTTTTTCTCACCATTATTCCATAAACAATTTTCCTTGTGTTTTTGGTGTCTGCTCTCACTTGCATCCACTTTCACTGTCACTGACTTTTGGTGGACGACGTCCTCTAGACAGAATCACTGCTGTGCCATGCACGTCTGGTTTTAATAGTGGATTTATTAGCACTCAAATCTATTGGATGTGTAAAGTTTGGGATATTTTGTTCAACCAAATGTTGATGAATACCCTTCCAGAACATCTGCTTTAAAGAATAGGCCAAAAATGTCAGGCTCCAGATGTGCAAAGACATATCCCTGTAAAGAAATCAATGTAAAATAAGCATAAGAAACATGCCTTAACAGTGCGAATAGGGATGATGCCCATAATAGCCATAATCAGGGCGATCATGTCAGTTCATGCGGAGATACATCCATTTGTATCAGACAATATCAGTAATTAGCAGAGCAGAGCAGGGCAGCAAAAGGAATTCTGACTTTTTATTTTTATTTCGAACTGTTGCTAGAGATTAAGTAATTTATCGGTAAATTGTTCTTATACGATTCAGTATAATATGACGACTAGATATTTTTTCTTTCAAATTTCTGCTTGCAACTCTTTTCATCCCTGCTGTGATGACTTACATCAATGATTGAAAATGGGGGATGGTTTCTTTGCCCTGACTCACAGCTTTAAATGTATGGGTCAATTTCTTTTTTTTCAACCACACACTGCCTTAGAAACGCTGATACACAGTACACAAAAACGTCGCCCCAAGTATGAAATGAATATCTCAGCTCATAATTTCTAGCATTACAAAGGAGCTATTGGTGATCGTCAACTACCATGCAGTCAGCACTGTTCAAGATTTTTTTCACTGTAACAATACTGGGGCTCAAATCAAATGTCACAGCAGTATGCAATGCATAATTGAAATGCCAATGAGATTTCGCTGAGCGCGATGAGTCACCGCAGCTGCGAGAGTACGCCACTCACCCGATGATGAGAAAACCTTGGTAGAGGGGAACCGATGCAAAGTAGAAAACAGAGGAAAAGACAGCCTAGGGAAGATATAAGTAAAAAAAAAATTAATAGTGTGCATGATAAATGGGGTACACATGCACTACAAACCAGTTATCCACTCCCCCATTAACTGTGATAACATATATAACTTAAACTTGCATGGAAATTAAAAGTTTCAAAAGTTTCAACAATTAATCTACCCACTTTTTAAATTCTTTTCATTAGGATATTTATATGTATGAATGGCTAGATAGTCATATGAAATGTTAAATAATAATACTAATAATAATAATAATAAATAAATAAGCTGGTTCTCTTTGAACTAGTAAAGCAATCATATGTTCTTGTTGTTTTGACAACTACCAAAGTCATCAAGTGGCTGTAACCCTCAGTCATGGGGCTATAAAATGTTCCCTCTAAATCTCATTCAGAGATTTTCCTCAACCCAAGTCCCAGTCCAATCTGCATCCTTATGCTCACTGGTCTACAAACGTTTTTGGAAAAAAATCGAACTCTGAGATAAAATAAGCTAATAATTACATATTAGCTGAATTAGAAAACAGGTGATAAAGATGCTGATTGCCTAACATTTTCAAGATATTACACAATAAAGATTTATAATTATTTATACACAGGTGAGTAAATTTGCCTACAAGGGAGAGAGGTGTCTGATGTCCATGATGCCTCGTAACTTCTCGACAAAGTATAATAGAACAATGAAAATGGTACCATATGAATGTTTATACATTTATTTTCACTTTGAGACTAAAGATTGTTACCTAACTGTAATTTATTGGAACCTTGCCATTTAATCTGAATTTAGAGCCTGTATTCTGTAATTATCTGATACTCACATTATATTTCGTAATCCAACCCAGCCACAATTGTCAGTTTTTCATGAAAAAAGCATGAAAATGTTAGACGAACGAATGGAATGTTATGTTATTGGTATCGATAAAAAGCTACATTTATAATGATTGGTTTGGCACCATTTTCATTGCACATTTTGCAGAGTAGTTCTGGAGCATAATCGCAGATGTGATTTTGACCTGAAGCCGTATCTTGGAAATTGGATCCAATTAACACTTAGGACTTAATTTTCTTTTATTAGTGACCCAATTCTGGTAAAATTTAACTACTTTCATTTTTAAAGGCTTCCTCCTTGTAGACCGGCATGGTCTAGAGCAGCAGGACTGTTTCCTTCATAACTAGTTGAAAGTCCTGAAATTAAACCAGGGCAGAAAATAACATTCCACTAATAACAGTGCTGACTGAGGACAAAAACTGCTTGATAATTGCTTTCTCATTCTCATTCTGTACCAGAAGTCAAAAAGGAGACTGAATATACTGTATGGGCAAAGGGCAGAAGCATTTGTAGGCCTTCACCAATCTATTGACACAAAGCTCAAAAACACAAAACTTTAGAGGATGTATTACTGTACACACTGTATGTTGTACAATTTCCCTTCCCTATGCTATGCCCCTGTGTATACAACAAGCTTCTTAAACAAATAATTTTCCAAGGTTGAAGTAAAATAAATCAAGTGTCCTGCACTGAGAACTGGAATATGGACTGCACCCTGGTCTTGCAACCTGACCTCACTAAAGCACAAATCACCATAACTGCGTTCCATAATCCAAGTTTTCCCAAAGGAATGGCGGTTCGAAAAGCATGTGTGTATATATAGTTCAGCTGTTCACAAATTTTTTCACCATTTAATATAGTTCAGTAATCCATTGTTTCTTGCTAATAACCTCATTTTGTTGGTGTTAAATTTACATTTGAAGTGCACATTTTGGAAGAGCCCTTTCAGCACTTAGAAACATAGCGTAAAGAAGTTTGTAGTGGACAGAACGCAATAAAAAGCAGAGCTCGTAGAAACTTTCACATCTGTCACACATAATGAGACAAACTGTCTTACTTACAGTAGCTGCATTTCACTGTCTAAAATTTCACCATCTATGCATTCTGACCATCATAAAGTAATGATGGAGTGCAGATCAGCAACAGCTGCAAATGCCATTTAAACTAGAAGTAGGATTGTCTTGAAGAAACCAAAGTTGTGCTTCCTTCACCCATCACAGCTGATCAAATGCCAAATTCAATTCATAGTAACAATACTGAAGCTTATCCAAGTGAGTGACTGGGCTATTCCACAATGTGATGACTTTGCTCTGCATCCTTTATTAGTTTTGAAAGGAAAATGCTCTGGTAATCAGGAATCTAAGGAAGTTATATATGTAACCACTAAACTGGACAACCACCAGGGCCATTTAATTTGAAAGGCTACAGACTACCCATGTGAGGTCACAAGTCAATGTCAGGAAATTCAGGAGGTGCAAATAAAAAATCTTCGTTTACTGGTTGTAGAATTTTGGGATTATCAACAAGGTCAAAAGACGAATAAGGTGCAGTCAGTAAAGTGACTCCAATGTTCCCTGCGAGATTCATGGAACTTTAAACACAATTTCCAAATGTATTAATATAAGATGAAGTACAACAGCAGGCCCTTTTTGCTTTTTGTGGCATGACTAAGAGGAGCAACCTCACAATTTATTTACTGTGTTGCAACGTGTGTTCAAAAAAAAAAAACTACTGTTGAAAATTCTGGACGCGTATGCTGCTCGTTATTACTGATTAACATCTGAGTCATAGCTTGATCTGTGCCAATGCTTGGGTGTGTTGAAAGATGATTTTGGGGTTCAAGAATATTTTTCTCAGCTGTATCGCAAACTGGAAAACAAAAAGCAGTCTTTCGGGAACACAGACCTGTTCATGAACATAGGGAGTGGTTTTCTATTTCAGACATACTCAGACATAAACACACACATACACTCTACCTGCATGGTACTGATACAGAGACTCCTGTGAATGACAAACTGACTGAGGGCAGCAGATCTCTTGTAGCTGTTTCGGCCATGCACCATGAGCAGTCTGCCCAAATGTTTAAACTGAGTCACTGAAAAATCAGCAGCAAGTGAGGCCTGCTTTCCCTCCTGGCAAAATAAACACAGAAGCATTTTAGTTTGTTGTTCCATACTTTTGTGAAATCAAAGACATTACATTTCGTACGTGTGTTAAAACTAGCTAAAGCTATAAGATTGAACTTAAATGTGAATGAAAAATTCTGAAGGCCCAGAGAACTACAGACATGCAGGGGAAAATACAATCCCACATAAACCACGCTAATTTAATCTGGGTTGTTCTATGTTAGTCATGGATGAGTCAATATCAGTTAACCAACTCATAATGTCTCATTTTCAGCATTTGGAAAGAGCGCTTGGTCCACCACATAATTTGGCCTGGGCCGATTCTGCCTTTGCAGTGTTTGAAGTCCCGGTAGACACAATATCGTAAAATGAAAAAAGCACATTTTAAATCCTTCACCACCTACGGGCAGAGTGATGTTTCAGTTATCCCGTACCGTCGATGTCCTTTCTGACAGACAACTCGTAGACAACAACACACAAATATAGCCAGATGTAATGTAGGTCAGAAAAAACCATTCACATTGTGTTGTGGCTTCGACTTGCACGGTCCTTCCACACATTAGGTATGAAGAGTGGGAAATGTTTGCCCAGATGTGCGAGAGTGTGTGCAGAGTATGTGATAATGATGTGGTCAGCACACATGGAGAGATCGTTGCGGATGTGTGTGACAAATTGTTTGACGGTGCTGGCGCGCAGGGACCCAGTGGCTCTTACTTTGCCTTCCACTCCCACGCCACAGTCTGCTTCCTGGATCATGCTGACATCATTTCCTCCATCCCCTGAGAGATAAAATGAAAGATAACACAGTTGGATATGTGAAAATCACAGCTGCTTTGACCAGTCCTGCTCAGACTATTGAAAGACTCTTGATTATAGCTTGACAAGAAAACGTCATATTTCATTGCTATTATTCACTGGAAAACAAAGTACATATAGGTAGCCATATGGGTCAGCATCCGGTGGTTACATATAAAATAGCCGACACCTTGTGATATTATTCTATTTTCTTTTTCTTTCGGCTTCTCCCATTAGGGGTCGCCACTGCGGATCATCCGTCTCCATACCCCCTGTCCTGTACATCAGCCTCTTTCACCCCAACTACCTGCATGTCTTCCCTCACCACATCCATAAACCTCCTCCTTGGCCTTCCTCTTTTCCTCCCTCCTGGTGGCTCCATCCTCAGCATTCTTCTACCGATATACCCCATGTCCCTCCTCTGCACATGTCCAAACCATCTCAATCTTGTCTCCCTCACCTTGTCTCCAAAACATCCTACATGCTCTCCCTCTAATAAACTTGTTTCTAATACTGTCTATCTTCGTCACTCCCAAAAAAAAACCTCAGCATCTTCAGCTCTGCTACCTCCAGCTCCACCTCCTGTCTCAATGCCACTGTCTCTAAACCATACAACATCGCAGGTCTCACCACAGTCCTACAAACTTTCCTTTTCACTCTTGCAGATACCCTTCTATAACAAATCACTCCTGCTATCACTCTTCTCCACCCACCCCACCCTGCCTGCACTCTTTTCTTCACTTCTCTAACACACTCTCTATTACTTTGCACTGTTGACCCTAGGTACCTGAACTTCTCCACCTTCTTCACCTCTTCTCCCTGCAACCGCACCCCTCCACCTCCCTCCCTCTCATTCACACACACGTACTCTGTCTTACTCCTACTGACCTTTATTCCCCTTCTCTACAGCACATACCTTCAGCTCTCCAGGTTCTTTTCAACATGCTCCCTACTCTTACCATAAATAACAATATCATCCGCAAACATAGTGGTCCACGGAGGCTCCTGTCTGACCTCGTCCGTCAACCTGTCCATCACCACTGCAAACAGGAAAGGGCTCGAAGCCGATCCTTGATGCAGTCCAACCTCCACCTTGACCCAGTCTGTCGTTCCTACAACTCCTCTCTCGCACCCTGTCGTACACTTTCTCTAAATCCACAAACACACAATGCAACTCTTTCTGACCTTCTCTATACTTCTACATCAACATTCTCAAAGCAAATAATGCATCTGTAGTGCTCTTCAGCAGCATGAAACCATACTGCTGCTCACAGATGGTCAACTCTTCTCTTAACCTGGCTTCCACTACTCTTTCCCATAACTTCATGGTGCGACTGATCAGCTTTATTCTCCTGTAGTTACTGCAGGTCTGCACATCTCCCTCGTTCTTAAAAATCGGTACCAGCACACTTCTTCTCCATTACTCAGGCATGTTCTCACCTTCCAAAATCCTGTTAAACAATCTGGTTAAAACTCCACTGCCATCTCTCCTAAACATCTCCATGCTTCTACCAGTATGTCATCTGGTCCTACCGACTTTCCACTCTTCATCCTCTAAATCGCTGCTCTCACTTCCTCCTTACCAATCCTATCCACTTCCTGCTTCACCATCTCCACACCATCTTACCTTCTCTCTTTCTCATTTTCCTCGTTCATCAGCTGCTCAAAATACTCCCTCCACCTTCTCAACACACTCTCCTCACTAGTCAAGACATTTCCATCTCCATCCTTTATTGCTCTAACTTGCAGCACATCTTTCCCAGCTTGGTCCCTCTGCCTGGCCAATCGGTATAAATCCTGTTCTCCTTCCTTAGTGTCCAACTTCTCATACAGCTCCTCATATGCGATTTCCTTGGCTTTCGCCACATCCCTCTTCACCTGCTGCCGCATCTCCTTGTACTCCTGCCTACTTTTCTCATCACTTTGTCGATCCCAATTCTGTTTTGCCAACCTCTTTCTCCTTATACTGTCCTGTACTTCCTCATTCCACCACCACGTCTCTTTGTCTTCCTTTCTATTTCCAGATGTCACACCAAGTACCTTTCTAGTCTCCCTTATCACTTCTGCAGTAGTTGCCCAATCATCCAGCACCTCCTCAACACCACTGAGCCCCTGTCTGACCTCTTCCCTGATTCTCACACTACAGTCTTCCTTCTTCAGTTTCCACCATCTTATTCTTCTTTCAGTCCTCACTCTCCTCCTCTTTTTCTTCACCTCCAAAACCATCCTACAGACCACTATCCAATGCTGTCTAGTTACAATGTCCCTTGCAAACACCTTACAGTCTCCAATTTCCTTCAGGTTGCATCTCCTACATAGAACATAATCCACCTGTGTGAACCTTCCTCCACTCTTATACGTCACCATATGATCCTCCTTCTTCTTAAAATGCGTATTCACCACTGCCATTTCCTCCTTTTAGCAAAATCTACAACCTTCTGCCCTTCCACATTCCTCTCCTTAAGACCATACCTACCACCACCCCCTCATCACCTCTGTTCCCTTCACCTGCCCATTTAAATCTGCCCCAATAAGCAATCTTTCATTCCTAGGTACACCTTCTACCACATCATCTAACTCACTCCAGAATTTTTCCTTCTCCTCCATCTCACAGCTGACTTGTGGAGCATAAGCACTGATGACATTTATCATCATCCCTTCAATTTCCAGCTTCACATTTATCACCCTATAAGAAACTCTCTTCACCTTTACTAAACTCTTCCTTGAGAAACACCCCTACACCATTTCTCTGTCCATCCACACCATGATAGAACAGTTTAAACCCACCTCCAATGTTCCTGACCCCTTTCCACTTGGTCTCCTGAACACACAAGATATCTACCTTTCTCCATCATATCAGCTAACGCTCTCCCTTTACCAGTCATAGTACCCACATTTAAAGTACCAACCCTAACCTCCACTCTCCTCCACTTCTCCTTTCCCTGCTCTCTCTGTAGAAGTCTTCCTCCTCTCCTTCCTCCTGAACAAAATACAGGTAGCCCCCGACGTATGAAATAGATAGGGACCGGAAAAGTGTTCGTAAGTGGAGAAGAGTTGAGACTCGGTCCCACAATGCATGCCTGCCAGGCGTTCTTCTTCTTCACCTTCTGTTTGCAGCGTTGTCAAATCTGAATAGCACGAGCGGATTTTGAATGTTTTCTTTAATATATCTGGATTTTCTTTGTTTCGTATTTTTGGGTAGCCGCAGCCGTGTTTGTATCTCCGAAAATTCTTAAGTCGGCCGTTCCTAAGTCAATGGCTGACTGTATTCAGATATATTTACAATTTCTAAAATTTAACATCTGAAACTAATATCTGGAAATTTGCACCTCATTCCCACATTGGCCTACTAGATATATTATTTACTATGCGGTCTCTATTAAAACGTGCTTGGGTCGAATGAAAACCTTTAGAATTAACATTTAGAATTGGTTTTCCGATATAATCTCCATTTCTGTGTACGAGTGGCTATGTTCCAGCTGTTCACAAGAGTCTGGATTACTCAAGAAGACAATCTGATTCAATTCTTGTTCATGCAATTTTGACTCACTCATACATTTGTGGAAAATGACAATTGAAATAAGAATGATTTTTGCTAGAGGAAAAGATTTTTCTCTAAAAAGGAAAATGGCTTTGTTGTCTGTAATGCATATTTGGGCTGTTCGTCTCTTTTTTTCTCTTGAAATGTGACAATAACTAGAGTTGACTGTAATATTTTGTAGTGGTTTTGTTTTTATATTTTTTTTAATAAATGAACACTATATAAATGAAAGTACAGGGAAACCTGACATCTCCAGCCGTAACATATAAATTCCAATTTTAGAACCTCTTTATCTTTGTAAAGCTGATTTGGTTTTTTTTTTTTATAAATAATTATTTTGAATGTGGTTCTTTCCCAAACTAGGATGTCATTGAAGGTGGTAGCATTAAAGTTTCCCTTTACTTGAACTAGGAGATCCAAACTTATTCCATCATTAAAATGCCCCTGTGCACAAAGCCAGCTCCATAAATATATAGGTTTGGTGTGGAAGATCTCGAGTGGCCTGCTATAGAGTTCTGACCTCAACCCTGGACTTTTGGGATGAATTAAAATGATGACAGCAAACCCAGGCCTCCTCACCCTACATTAGTACCTGACTTTACTAACACCCTTGTGGCCGAATGTGCCCAAAGCACATTAAAGAACCTAGTAAAACATCTTCAGGATATATCAAAGGTTATAACAGCAAATGGGGACTAAACGTGGAATGGGATGTTCAAAAAGCACGTCGGATCTAATAACCAGGTGTCAAAAAACTTGTAACCATACAGTAGCCCCTTCACGTGTTTTATGCACGTTATGTCAGGTCAGGTTTGTCCAGCTCCAGTCCTTTGAGTTTAGTAATATACAAGTAATACTGGTCTTTTGAGCAGATCTGTCCAGGACTTGAGCCCTAATAGGATAAAATTTGGTCCTCTCTGACCTTTCTCTGAGATGTTTCACACTATTATACAAAATAGCATTTAGTGCCACAACTCAGTGATGGAAGAATGATGCTGTCAGTGACAACAGTGTACTCACCCACAGCGCATGTGAGTTTTCCTGTGCGCTCCTGCAGCAGCCGGACGATCTGTGCTTTCTGTGTTGGAGCACAGCGACAGCACACCACAGCCGGGCACTGGCACGCCAGCTCCATAAACTCATACTCATAATACTTCAGACATACCTGCAGGAACAATCTGTTTAATGTCTTCTGTACTGCAAACTATATCTATCTATCTATCTATCTATCTATCTATCTATCTATCTATCTATCTATCTATCTATCTATCTATCTATCTATCTATCTATCTATATATATATATATATACACATACATACATACACACACACACACACACACACACACACACACACACACACACACCATCAAAAACAGCTGTATATTACCTCATTTACAGTGGGGCAAAAAAGTATTTAGTCAGCCACCAAGTGTGCAAGATCTCCCACTAAAAAGATGAGAGAGGCCTGTAATCATCATAGGTACACTTTAACTATAAGACAAAATGAGAACAAAGAATCCAGAAAATCACATTGTCTGATTTTTAAAGAATTTATTTGCAAATTATGGTAAAAAATAAGTATTTGGTCAATAACAAAAGTTCATTTCAATACTTTTTGTTATATACCCTTTGTTGGCAATGACAGAGATCAAACATTTTCTGTCAGTCTCCACAAGGTTTTTGAAATGCTTCTAACGAAGCCACTCCTTGGTTGCCCGGGTGGTGTGTTTGGGATCATTGTCATGCTGAAAGACCCAGCCACGTTTCATCTTTAATGTCCTTGCTGATGGAAGGCGGTTTTCACCCAAAATCTCATACATGGCCCCATTCATTCTTTTCTTAACACGGATCAGTTGTCCTGGTCCTTTTGCAGAAAAACAGCCCCAAAGCATGATGTTTCCACCCCCATGCTTCACAGTATGTATGGTGTTCTTTGGATGCAACTCAGCATTCTTTCTCCTCCAAACACGACAAGTTGGAGGACAGAGGAGCCTCTTAAAGAAGGTGTTACAGGTCTGTGAGAGCCAGAAATCTTTTTTATAGGTGACCAAATACTTATTTTCCACCATAATTTGCAAATAAATTCTTTAAAAATCAGACAATGTGATTTTCTGGATTTTTTTTTCCTCATTTTGTCTCTCATAGTTGAAGTGTACCTATGATGAAAATTCATCTTTTTAAGTGGGAGAACTTGCTCAATTAGTGTCTGACTTTTTTGCCCCACTGTATATACTATTAATAACATCCAGAGCTCTTTGGGCTGCAATTATTCTATAATCTATATTCTATAATTCTATAAAACAAAACTACTCACTTACATGAGTAATGAGTAACAAAGGAAAATAATGGATTAGAAAAGTACTTTTTGAATCTGAAGCAAAAATATGATTTTAGTTCCTGTCCTCTTATTTACACTTACACCAATGAAGATGTGCCAATACACCAGCCTTCAGAATAACCTTTTTTAATTAATTCTAGATATATTTATAATTATAACCTTTTTTTTATTTATACAAAAGCATTGTTAAGTCATTTTAAGTCATTTTTAATTCTGACTGGTCAAAATGAGCTGACCAAACTTTCTATAACAGAACCTCCGAAAGTAGTTCGAACTGTAATGTGAAAAATAATTTTTTTATATTAGACATTTTAACTTACGTGTTTGGCTTTTGACAGACACCCTTATAAATATCTCATTCATACAAATAATCATTTGAGGGTTAACAGCCTTGTTTAAGGGCCTAGCAGTGGCAATTTGGTAATTCTGGAATTCGAACTTTTGATAAGAAGTCCAATGTCACTGAACTTCCACTTCCCATTTTATTCATCTTAAACAGGGACTGTTTAGTTACTTATTCTGTGACATGCTATGGCATTCATGGAAGGAGTCTTAAGTGTCAGTGCTTTGTAAGAGTCCGATTTTCTCACAGAGGACGGAGCGCTTTGAGGATGGTGGATTGGAGCACTTTATTGTCTTATTAACATCAGGGGAAAAAAATAAAAATAGGCTGGTGAGAAAACCATTGTTTATAGCTGTTTGAACATAATGGACTTGTGCTACTGGACGATCCACAACATGAAGCATGACTGTAAATACCTAACCGAATGACATGACATGCAGGGCTTGCATCAGCAAATAAAAATTGCAAGCATTTGCAAATTGCTGTTGATTAATAGGAATTAAACAGTTTAGTGTGTAGAGGTGTGTTATTGGAAAATAATAAAAAAATAAAAAAATAAATTTATCAACCATTCCATCAGCTATTAATTTCACATAAAGCCATACCCATTCCTGTATCACAAATATTCTATACTCTTGGTGTAACAGCCTACTACGATTGAATGTGGCATCGCATAATGACTGGCTGTGTGTGAGGTTTACCTCAAGAGAGTCTCCCGATATCACCAGAGCGCAGTCGTGCTTCCTCCTGAAAGCGTTGAGCTCGAGGTGGGCCTCGCTGCGTGTGGTCACCTGCAAACCCAGAGAAAAGTACAGTGTCAGCTATCTATTACACGCTCCTAGGCTCACATTGAAGCATGCACACATAGATAGTAATCTAACCCAAATAAACTAGAGAGCTTAACCACACCAAAAGCGGAAGAATACAGCTGCTGAATTCAACTGCCAGCTTTGTCAAAGCCTAGGACCCAAGCCAACTGCTTAACTGTCACACGGCCATGTCTGCCTGCTACCCCTCATGTAGAAAAGAGTTTCATAAAGGAAATGAAGCTCTGGGCTTGTTAGATCAAACAGAACAGATAGGCCTAAGGTTTATTTCATTACATATGTGTCAGTTCAGGAGACCAATTTATAATGGTCTCTACAGAAACGTAATAACAGGGAAAAAAAGAATCGCCTCTGCTGCGAAAAAGGAAAGTTCAAAATAATCAATAATAGTATTACCACAATACTGACACCAAATCTAGTAATGGACTTACACACGTAAACCCATCTTCAGTTCTTGGTCAGAAAAGGATGTTTTTAATCAAAGTCTGTACACACTTCAGCTATCCATCTGTCAACTTCAAAACACATTTAGACCCTTAACCAGATTTCATTTGTATCTAAAAAGGAAGTTGCTCCAGATGCAAGGCCTCTCGGGCGACCCAAGCCCTCCGGGGAAGGCGCAATTGTTTTTAATGCTGTGCCAGGCATTGTCTTCGTTTTCGTGTAAACGACAGCACTGCCTTAACCTAACAGCAGAGACTCCCTCTGCTTTGGCAGTCATCCATAGAGAACATACACACACACACAGAGACATACACACTTATGCAGGTACATGGAAAGACGCAGACCTTTGTTTGACTCCCCTAAGGGAAAGCCTAAGCTGCGCAACTATATTAGGATGGTTGTAGGTCATGGACTGAATAACCTTTTCAAGGACAGTAAACCAGACGGTTTCTTTCCCATGAGTAAAATAATCACTGTAACCCCCTATATAATATATGAGGAAACAACTTGGGTGATTATTTGAAATGTTTCCCTTCAATTATTTGTAAGGATAATAAATTATGTGGAAGAAACAATGAATGTGACATGTGAATGTGAAAAAATATTAAATACTCATAGTATATCACTATATCACAATGTATTCCTAGATCACCTGTATATCACACAACAGCTAAGATCTGGGCAAGGTACGACGTGCTTTCATAGAGAACTGTGACATCATCTCGAGACACTGATCATGAAACATTACAGAGCAGCTGAACACATAAATAAGAGGCCCGTACACATGAAGTATTTTTTAACGCACCAGTATTAGGTATCGCTTTACATAAAAGATCATGTAGAATAATATCCGTAGTTATACAGTGATCCAAACAAAAAACACTTACATTCCGAAATACATGAATGTCCTGAGTACGGGTCACCAAGTGGGCGTTCTTGGCTGTGCAAGTGGCTGTCTCCAGTTTGTCTCCTGTCAGCATCCATACCTGTCCAAAAAGTAAAACGTAAATATTATCACATTAACCTTACACAGTGACATCTAAAAAGTATAATCGGTGAACACAACAAATTGCACACATCTTTGTATTTGAGTATGCTGAGTGGGCAGAGTTTAAAGAGGCATTTCTGATACTCGTCAGTGTTAAAACGCACATATATAGAATCAATGAGAGTATTGATACACCAGGTGCATGTATACATATGATAAATTGCTAAACCCCATTGGTGTGAATTGTTTATTTTTGCAACAGGCTACATGTATCTATAATTATAACCTAACTTTATGCTTTATCAAAAGGTACAAGAAGCATCTTTTACCGCAAACTTATCAAGATATCGTTTGGGACATAGCATACTATAAAAACTAATAGACAAACTTTTAATTGGTTGTCAAAAAAAGACAAAAACCACTGTACACTGTACACAATTACACTGTATGTATATGTAATAATTCTATCTATATACATTGTATGGGCAAAAGTATTGGATCGCCTGACTTTTCCAGCCATATGTGGTCCCCAAACTGTTGAACTAAGAGACCCAAACCTGTTCCAGCATGACAGTGCTTCTGTGCACAAAGCACTCTAACACCTTTGAGGTCAGAGAGCAAAGTGACATTGAGGAGGATGTGAAGGAGGATGAGGATGGTGTGGAGTATGATCCTGAATGAAAAGACACAACTGATGAAGAGGAGCCCAAAAACACCACAGATCCTCAAAAGAGAAATCTTCTAATCAAAATAGGTGACATACTTCTTGCTTCCTGCTGGGCTGTACAGCTGCTGTGAACAGCTGCTGTAATGAGGCTACAGCCAGCTCATGTGTTGTCAAGGGATGTTTGGGACAAATGGGTGGAGCACTTACCACACATGTGAAAAACATATATGTAAGGAGAGCACTAAAATCAATCACTTACTTACTGTCCATGCATATGAACCAACACACACACACACACACACACACACACACACACACACACACACACACACACACACACACGCCTTGTCAAAGTTCAGTATTCAAGTCAAAAATATTTTTAACACGCGCACAAACAGACACAAATTAAGTTGACATTGTTCAATGTTCAATAGGAGAGAAGAAAAAAAATGCCATTGTTCATGCCCTTTCACGTGTTCTATTCGAATTAGCAAATTTGAGCAAAATAAAGTTTAATGATGTGAAACAGGAATGACTTTTTACTACCTTCCTAACATAAATCTGCGGGTAATTTTTGACCTGTAACTCAACAGATATCATTATGGTTAATTATTTTGGAGGTTTGTTTTAATATTAATCCATTATAGTCAGATATAAGTATTTTATATATATATATATATATATATATATATATATATATATATATATATATATATATACACAGTACAGACCAAAAGTTTGGACACACCGTCTCATTCAAAGAGTTTTCTTTATTTTCATGACTATGAAAATTGTAGAGTCACACTGAAGGCATCAAGGGCTATTTGACCAAGAAGGAGAGTGATTGGGTGCTGCGCCAGATGACCTGGCCTCCACAGTCACCGGACCTGAACCCAATCGAGATGGTTTAGGGGTGAGCTGGACCGCAGAGTGAAAGCAAAAGGGCCAACAAGTGCCAAGCATCTCTCGGGGAACTCCTTCAAGACTGTTGGAAGACCATTTCAGGTGACTACCTCTTAAAGCTCATCAAGAGAATGCCAAGAGTGTGCAAAGCAGTAATCAAAGCAAAAGGTGGATACTTTGAAGAACCTAGAATATGACATTTTTCAGTTGTTTCACACTTTTTTGTTATGTACATAATTCCATATATAATTCCACGTGTTCATTCATAGTTTTGATGCCTTCAGTGTGAATCTACAATTTTCATAGTCATGAAAATAAAGAAAACTCTTTGAATGAGAAGGTGTGTCCAACCTTTTGGTCTGTACTATCTATCTATCTATCTATCTATCTATCTATCTATCTATCTATCTATCTATCTATCTATCTATATATATATATATAGGATGATAATCATTTTGATAAAGCGTTTTGGGTTATGAATTAAATCATGACCCAATAACACAAAATATGTTGGCATCTTTCTAAAGCATTAATAGGGTTAATACTAAAAGGAGGATATGCAAATATACCTACTATACCATCTATACAATCACCAGGAAAGCGAGAGCAGCATGAGCAACTCCATTAGCACATTTTCCACATCCCACACCTTTCAAGAAATTTCAACACTGTATTTTATCAAATTCTGCTTTTTTTTTAAGATTATCTTCCCATAATGCTCGACCATTACCCCTAACTCGCTTTTATTGTGCATGCAGCTTTCTGACACATTTTACCTCTTTAATCAGACATCAAGAAGCTCTGTGCCTTAAAGGGTATTCGTTTTTTTTTTTATTATTATTATTTATAACTATTACAAATAACCTGAAAAATGCTAAAAAAGTAATGATACCATGGCCTCATTTCAAGTATATTAGCAGTGGGTCATAACATAATCATGTGATCCATGACAGAATCATGGATTCATAAATTCCTTGTGTGTCAACACATTTGGCCAATAAACCTGATTCTGATGGAGTATGGAGTAAAGGGCTGCACTGGGAACGGGATCCAGCAGGACCCAACGCAAATCTCGAGGGAGCGGGTGGTTTTACCTTTGCCAAGGGGGGGGTTGGCGGTCAAACAAATATCCCACCATCCCACATAATACCGCTAGTTGTAATGTTTTCTTTTTTTTATCTTTTTCTTTTTTTTTTTTTTTTAGTTCTTTATGAGTTTTTTAAAGCTATTAAAAAACCAAATAAGAACATTTCCAAGGTATTTGTCATGTGTGGTACATTACTTCAATTTAAATCAATTTAATGGTTTATGTCTGTCATAATTCTGTAAGTTAATCATGGGAGTAGGGTACTATGTAAAATCAGGTACTATGTAGATGCACAAAGCCTCGAATTGTTAATGAATCCAGTGGACACATTTTTTTTTTTACTAAAAAGGAAAACAGGACAACAAAGGCACTCAAGGACCATTCTCATAAATCACTATAAGCCTAAATGACTCTATTTCACATACTAAACATGGAGCTGAAGACCTTTTCTAAGAGACTTAATCCTGACAAATAATGACAAATCGTGCCTAAAGCACCTTCAACACCAATCCCAAACACTTTCATAGCCAGTTTGCTTCGTTTGAATTTTAGTGCACTGACTAACTCGTCTAGTTTCCTTTATATGACTGGAATTTATTTTAGCACCTGCACCAAAAGAGAAACCCTTCGTATAATCATTTTATCAAAACTGCAGTCTACGCAACTATTGGCGCCTTTAAGGAATTGCCTTAATTTCAATGGAATACGTCTCAAAACCAACAGTTTTGTATTATTATAAATTTTATAAATTTTATAAATTTTATTATAAATTATTATAGTATTGTATTAAATAAATATATTCAGCATCGCTACAGTTTAGACTTTTTTGAATTCGCTTTATGTACAGTCATATATTGCTTTTTGACAAGGGTACCAACAATTCTGTACACTAACACAGTGTACAAAGGTGTCTGAATCTGACTACTAGATCTTGGGCAAGTGTTGGAAGTGAATAAACTCTGTGAAGCAGCTTTGGATCAATGTACATTGTTAACAGCTATATAAAGATAAAACTCGAAATCGAATTGAATTGAATAGTATTGAAGGGTCGTACTTTAATGCCAGCGTTGCGCAGGATCTCCAGCGTTGGTCTCACATCAGCCTGTAGCTGGTCCTCCACCCCGGTCAGACATAGTAGCTCCATCTCCATTTCCAGACTCTCGAGGACCGTGGCCACCTTAAGTGAGCGGTCGTGGACACTCAGCTTGGCCTGGACATAGCGTGCCTAAAGGACACAAACACATTCAGACATGTATCTTTTTGTTTAAAGGTTGTGTTTCTTCACCTTTTATCACTTCAAATGACATGTTCAATTGTTACATAATATTAATAAGAAATCCAATAAACAAACTAAGATGGGAATAAATTAAGATACACAATCAAATCTAATACCAAATAATACCTTTTGTTTTGTAATACTGATCCACAGACACACAACAATATCGATTATCACATTACAGTAACACCTGTCATAGGGTTGGAATATACTGAACAGTCAGGTTTTAAAGTTGATGTGTTGAAAGCAGAAGTACTGGATGAGCGCAAAGATCAGAGCAAATTTGATGAAGGCAAAATTGTGACTGCTAGACAACTGGGTCAGAGCATCTGCATTTCATTGGCTCTGTACATGTACCCTGCACAATGACAATAAAGTTGAATCTAATCTAATCTAATCTCCGAATGGCAGGTTTTGTTGGGTGTTCCTGGTATACAGTGATTAGTACCTTCAAAGTGTGCTCATGAAAGGACAGCTAGTAAACTCACTGATACATATAGGGAGTGAAAGCTGGCCCGTCTGATATGATCAATGGTAAAGCTACTGTAGTTTAGAATGCTGAAAACGCTAATGCTGGCTTTGATACAATGGTGTCAGGATACACAGTGCATCACAGTTTAGTGTCTAGCTGTAGACTGATCAGTGTCCCAGTCCACCACTAAATACAATGGGCAGCAGACCTGGATTATGGAGCAATTGAAGAAGGTGGTCTGGTCAGATGAATCACAGTTTCTTTTACATCACGCACACGACTGTGTGTGTGTGTGTGTGTGTGTGTGTGTGTGTTACATGCCTGGGAAAGCAAAGGAACCAGGATGCATTAAGAAAAGAAGGTAAGCGGGTGGAAGCAGTGTGCTTCCTCTGGGGATTTATCTGCCAGGATAACTTGGGTTGTGAAATTCATATTGATGTTATTTTGATACAAACCACGTACCTAAACATTGCTGCAGACCCGCCCCTCCCGGCAATGATATTCTTTAATAGCAGTAGTATCTTTTAGCAGGATAAAACTCTCTGCCACGGTGCAAAATTCTGAAGTAAATGACAGAGTTTAGGAAGTTGACACATTCCACAGCCCATCTGTGGAATGTGCTGGACAAACATTTTCGGTCCACGGAAACCACACCAGGCAACTTGCACTCCTTCAGAGGTCTTGTCTAATCCATACCTCCTAAAGTCAGAGTTGGTTTGGTGGCACACGAGAGTTATAACACTTATAACACTTATAGTGTTATAACTGATTGGTATAAAAACTAGTGATCTGATGCAGGTCTGGTGTGGGAAATCTACAAGAATCCATAGTTCGAAATAAGTAATTCGACAACATGGAAAGGATCGGAATGTTTGTTTTGAATCTGGCCACGCTCTTAAATGCAGCCCACGAACGATCCTATAAATCAAACGATGTCCAGAGCTGTAACTTGCGCCTGCCAAATGCCAAATTGCAGCGAGGAGGGCGTAGCCCTTAAACCAGTGAATGAGATAAAGACAACACAATGTGTTCGTGAGTCACACAGGAACACACTCTCACTTGGTGAGTCACACACACTCTGAGTCATTGCCGCCCACCAGCTCACACACAATTATACACTATAGCAGTTAGAAAGGGGGTTAGAAAGTCTTGTGTGTGTGGGTGGGTGTCTATGCATGTATGTGTGTGTGTGTGTGTGTGTGTGTGTGTGTGTGTGTGTTTGAGCATGTGTATAGCCTGGGCAACCAATACTGTGACATTTTGGGGCAATCCCTATGGAAAATTTGTTGCTGTGTCTCTTGTTTTGAAACTGTTATTAAAGTTGTATGGTTCCTCAGTAACTTGCACAGATATCAAGTTAAATCTGCACCTGGATACTTTGGCTGGGAAAATTTAAAAAAAAGAAAAAAGAGTAACAGATTCATGGCTCAGACATCAGGACAGCTTTTTATAGGTGACTATGTTATAACTTCGGCTGCATATTATTACAAACAATAGGTCTCCATTATTTCTTTAACAAATCTGCCTGAAAATATTATTCTGGAAATAATCTTCAATGCCAGGTGAGGTGTGTGTTGTTTAATAGTCAAATCTCTGTGAACCATATCAGGCTTCAGCAGTCTGAGCACCCCTTTTGTTTCCTGTACAACATTTGAAAGAGAATGTAATCAATAATGCACTGCAACAGAGTGTCGTTGTTCAGATTTGTCCTGTGGACTACTTCACTTTAGGGTCAATCTATTAACAGTTCGTAATCCATAATCACAAGCTGTTGTCACAATATGAAGCATTTTAAGGATGAGTCACCTCAAAATCTTGATACTGCTCCTCTGTCAGAGATTTCTTAGCCACCACGAGGACTCGCAGCCCCTCGCGGGCCATGTTCCCACACTGCAAAACAACAAGAGTATAACAACACTTTATTGTCCCATCATGTTCTCAACTTTTCTATCACGATGCAACTCTGATAGTCTATAACTCAAACTATAGGTTTAAATACGCCATTGTTTTTATGGCTTTTTGTCATTTTTTGTTATTTATGAAAGGAGTCTCCAGTGTCAAAGCTTTGTACCAGTCAGTAAGTTTTTAATATTTTGTTCAAAACAAATTTGTGCTCGTTACTTTGTTGTTTTTAATATTTTTATTTTGCCAAGAGAAAATGAAATTGAGGCTGGTGACTAAACCACTGTTTACACTCTATGGACAAAAGTTTGACCTGACCATCAGATTCATTTGTGCTTTCTGAACATCTCATTTCACTTTTCATCCCCGTTTGCTGTTATAATAACCTCCACTCTGCTAGGAAGATGTTCCACTAGATTTTAAAGTGTGGCTGTTGATATTTGTGCTCATTCACCCACAAGGGTTTTAGTAAAATGAGGTACTGATGTAGGGTAAGGAGGTGGGGTGAGGTCAATAGCAGGCAAATCAAGATCTTGCACTCCATTCCATGTAAACCATCTCTTCACTGAGCTGGCTTTGTGCACAGGAGCACTGTTATGATGGAACAGGCTTGGGTCTCCTAGTTCAAGTGAAGGGGAAATGTAATGCTTACGGCATCTAGAGACATCCTAAACAATCAAGTGCCTCCAGATTTTGTGGAAGAACCACATATGACTGGAGAAAGCCAGGTGTCCTAATACTTGTCCATATAATGTAGCTGTTATAACATCCACATGTAACTTGCTGCATCTTTATGTATAACTACCAATAAATAAAACTACAATAGAATTTGCTTTAACAAATTGCTTTAAAATTGCAACAGACGGAAAATTGTCATGATACAAGAGGAAACATCACAACACTGTGGAGTCGATTTTATTATTTATACATCTGCAAAAAGTGAAAGTACCTCCTCTTCCAGCCAGTCGTTGTATTGTACTATTCCCGACATCACAACATCAGCTCCTTTTATATAAAATGTGATCTCTCCATTCGTCTCATCCTGAAAGGAGAGATAAAAGATGTGCATGATGTGCAAAACAATCTACCGGATTACCTTATCTTACATTGTCAATAAGCTCAATAACTCGAAAAGTGGCTCATCCCATTAAGTGAACGATACTGTAAATGTATACTTTAGAATCCTTTTTTTTTTTTTTTTTACATCAAGTACATCAGTCACGTTATTGTATTCATTTCATGATTCTAAAAGATGCTTAACTGTTTTTTGCTTCGTTTTCAGCTGCCTTCAAAAACATTACAACCACAATGATGGTGATTGACTACAAAGCATACTTGTGTGTGCATCTTGTTTTTCACTCCACAGCGTGAGCGATTTTACTCTGCGTGCTCTCCAGAGTCCTTGGAGGTGTTTGAACGGATATCAAAAAGAAACCCCCATTAATTTCTAGTTTCCTCAAGTGCACTAATATGGGCTCCAGTCCAAGCCAGCAACAATAGTGAGCCATTTTCGTTTGGAGAGAGTTAGTCATCAGGTTCAGAGGAGGGGAACTGCTTTCTCAGACCAACCCTAGCCAAAACAAACAACTCTGTATGGCTGTCTTCTTACTGAAAGTCCCAAAAGAAACATGGCAGACAGGTTGTGGGGTAAGTGAGTATCCTGAAAAATATTTAGCAATCGTTGTCGTATTAACCTCTGCAAGGGAATGACAGGCCGGGATTGAAGATACTTACACGCACTATGATTCCCATGCGCTTGCTCTCATAGGTGAAAGGGAAAATCTGCAGGATGGTAAAATTGAGGATTTGACCACTAGGGGTCCTCAGCTGCATGGAGGACTGATCTCTTCCCACCAGAGTCAGTCCAACACTTTCTGTCCACTGTACCAGTGACACCTAGGCACATGGGAAAGAAAAAGACAAGAAAAAAAAAAAAACGATTTGGCATTTTGACATTTACATTTGCTGCTTTTGGGGTTTAGAGGTGCCCTTGAAATGCTTAGCAAAGCAAATAAATGTGATGTTTTGACATGCAGCCATCAGGGCTTGTTTAAGTTTAAGTGCTCTAAATGAGTCTAGAAACTAATTAAGTCAAAAATGTAGTTGATATAAGTAAAATTAGCTCATAAAAATAATTATTGCATATTAAAAGCCAGAAATGAAACCCGAATGTAACTGATTTTACAACCGAATAAGCTAAAAAAATAATAAAATCCTTAACGCTAGTCTAAATTTAATAATTAAAAATAAACAAAAAGCTGAATTTAGTCAAAATGTATTATGAAACATGCTGACTTTGACTTTCTGATTTTAGTTCTAAAAACATGAAACTAATTGAAATTTACTCCAAATATTGAACTTAGTCAAAAATTTATCAAAATGATAAACATAATTGAATTTGTTCCAAATTTAGTTTAAAAAAAAAAAACAGTGTATGTAATTTAAGTGCAATTGTTCAAGAAAAAAAGGAATTATCCTGAATTTATTATATAGAAATATTTAGACTAAAATAGTGAGTTAATTTAAATTAAATCTAACTAAAATTTGAATTAAAAAAATGTATATAATTTAATTTAAAGGATATATGAATTTATATGAAAAGTAATTCTAGGGTATAATAGCCTAGAATTGTTTAAAGATTAATTTAGCTTGAGCTTTTATTTTCTTTAGTCTTTACATTTCGTCTAAAAAGCTGGAATCATTTTATAAAAAATAAAAAAACGGGTGTCATGGAACCACTACTACTACTACAGTAAAACCTAAAAATGAAATCCAAGGAACCATAAATGCCCTGCATTAGGATGAGTTTCAAGAAGTTAAGATTTGAAATAGAAGTTAAAATAAGAACATTCCTTATCCATTAGAAATAAACATCACCATCTTTGGTATGGTTTGTACTGAATGGCCAGCCACATTTCAGTGTACGAATGAAGATAAGACAAACCAGATGACATCCATTAGTGTAATGCTGAAGGGGTTGATGGGGGTGGGGGGGAGGGATTTCTGGGAGGCAGAAGTTATTGCCCAATAACTTCCAGACCAGAGGTTAGGGAGAGATCAAAAACCTTATTTCGTATGCCCTCTGCAACTAGCTGCTAATGACATATCTCACAGCATCCAGATGGACTAGTGAGAGGTATAAAGTACTCTGGCTCCACCGCTAGACCACAGCCACCACAGTCAACAAATGAGGCCTGACCCGACTGCTTTCATTTGACCACTGGGCACGTCGTGTTTTTATAGTAAGAGGTTAACGTGGCCTAGGTTGATGCAGTTAGCTCTGATAGATAGGTAAATAAGCCATATCCATTTTCTTCCTCACATCTGCTTTTGTAAATGACAGATCACTGTGGGCTCAGGTTTTGGAAATGTGACACCGTCTCCGTTTGTCAACCACTGGGGCGGTTTAGGGTACAAAACTATTAACAATATCGATAAGTCTACATCAAATATTCATAATTTCTTTCCCAGCAGCAAGAAGTAGACGTACGTGATTCTATGTTTAGTCATAGTCTGTTACCAAAAATTGCCTTGCTTGTAGCGAGAGTAAGTGAGTGAGTGTGTGTGTGTGAGTGTGTGTATGTGTGTGTGTGTGTAGGCGCGGTCTGCGTCACCACCAAACCACACTTCCCTACTGACCTTGACTTAATCCCAGTAACCACAAAACACCACATATGCTAAACAAATCAGGAAAGTTGTGCTCCATCTTATGGGGCAGTTTTTAATCTTAAAACTTATCAAAATGCAATGTCTATTAGTGAGTTGCCGACAAAAGCAAACATAAAAATACATTTCAAAAAAGCCCCTAACAGAAATAGTGAGGACAGAATAGACGTTAAACTCCTTATGAGAACAATTTTAAATTTACATCTGGATTTCAGTGGATACAGTGTAGTTACAGTAATGATACACCTCTCATGTACATTCATATGATCCTTCTGCAAGTAAATTCCACTCGCATGGATAACCGATACCAGTATTCCTTCACTCTGTAACTCTCTGGCTACAATGTGGTTACGACTGTTACCTCGTCAGGGCTGGAGGCTTGATAAACCCTGCACGTGTCCTCGTAGTGTTGCTCAGCCTCGGCCTGCTCGGTCACGCCGTTCCCCTCGTACACGGGTGTCACGTTGTGCACCAGGGCAATGGCCTTCACTGCCTCGTGTACTCGGCTACTGATGGTTTTCCTCACCTTTGTGGTGATTGGGGCTCTGGAGGCCGGCTGGTCATGTGGAGTCTAGGAAAGAGGTGGGATGCAGGCCTGATTACCTATTGCTTGGTTGAGGTAAATAATATACGTTGACATTGGCAAGAGGAGAATTTTTTGATCGCATAATAATAATAATAATAATAATAATAATAATAATAATAATAGTTAGTTGTAATAGTACTATTACCATTTCTGTTATTATGTATTATAATTAATATTATTTTACTTTTTCAAAATTATTGTTTCGTTTTCTACAGTAAATTCATACCAAAAAAAATTACAAATTCTTACTTACTCCCATAACAAAGTATACTTGCTCCATAATTAAAACTAATGCGGCTAAAATCTTCTTTACCAACCCCACTGACAAAATGATAAAACAGCGTGTCAGCCAAATGTCCTACTTTAAGACCTCCGAGAGAAGTTATAAAAGCTCCCAGATGTATCAGAAAGTTGGAACAATAAGCTTTAGCGTTTTGCGGGCTATTTTTGGGTCGTATATTTAAGGGGTTAATGGCGGAGTTATTAAATTAGCCACCGAGAGGCAGGGAACAAGCAAATCCTGTTTCCTGCTCTAATGACTTCAAATGTCAAAGGGACAAAGCATGTCCTTAAGGGGTTATGAGGCGCATGCTGAAGGACTGGCCATATGTGGTTCGCTTTCCTATACGCCTGAAGTTAGGGTTTCTTTTGTCATTATGGACATTGTTGGCAACTTGAACTTCCTAGAACAGTTAAATCAACTCTCTGAGAGAACAGCTTAAGAATTTGAATGTTTACTAGACCGTAGTATTATTGAACAATAAACATTTTGACACACCTTTAGATTTATTTTGCTTTATTTATTTAACAAGGGTATACTTAATAGCCTTAACTAATCTGCATTATCCAGATTAACACCAGGCTATTCACTTATTTACTGGGTTTTAGTTACCTGAGTGTAGGCGCTGAACACATGACTCTGCACTTCATCCATAGAATCCATTCCATATGCCACGGTGCCAAGATGAAGACGCCTGAACACCATCTCGTTCTGTGTGAGAGTTCCTATTAAAAGAGGCCATCCAACCAGTCAGAGAACAGCTATTTGCAAATGACTGCGTAGGAAACACCTGCTAACTTAAAACGCAGATATCCAATCCAAACAGGACCCAACAAGAAATCGTAGAATAAATAAAGACTATTACTGAAACTCTGTCTGTACTGAAAACACTGAAGGTATGAAGTTACTGAGCAACTCAGAAACTGTGAGGGTGGATTTGGACCGTAATAAATATAAACAGTCTGCTACAATGGCCTAGGACAGCAGTTAGCATGATCAGTCCTGTATTTAAGATCCTATCACTAAACAGTACACCTCAACAACAATAAAACAAACAATGAACAAACACCCAGAAAGAGGATGGGTTCCCTTTTGAGTCGGGATCCTCTCAGGGTTTCTTCTTCATAACATCTCAGGGATTTTATTTTTCTTGTCAAAATCACCATTGGTTAGCTTATTAGAGACAAACCTATAAATTCAAACATTCGGGAAAATGTAAATTGTTAAAAGCACTATAGAAATAAAACTGAACTGAATTATTTTATGATTATTATAAGTTATAATTCCAACTGTTTGGGAAAAAAAATAAAAAATCCAAAGGGCTACCCGTTTGAAACCTAAATGTTACTCAGACAACTCCTAATGTTTTACTATGATTAATATCACAGCTTTGGTATAATCATTAGATTCTTAATTCTGATTGGTCACCAGTTTCTCAATTCATTGCACCAGGACAACTGTTGAACCTGAGCTTTAATGCGCTCATTCTAATACAGAATCATACAGAAAGTATCAATTTTTCTCCACAGAAATGAATTTGAGTATATGCATTTCTCCAGTCTCCAGTGTCAGGGCTTTATAACAGTCAGAGGCAAAGCTGGATCTTTTCTGACTAAAAGAAAAGTCTCTTCAGGAGAAAGAGACTCACCAGACCCACCGTTCCATTCTCTTTCAAACCACAAAATCAGAACATAAAATCTAAAGGCTTAGTAATGGCAGAAAGCTTAGTACGTGTTTCCTGACACCTCAGCAGATCACGTTCTACTTAACAGTGTTTCACTCTTGCCTGAGTCACACTTCCGTTGTCCACTAGTTTACAACTCTTTCTTTCCCTTGACGTAAAAAGCATCTGTCATTCGGTGTCATAAATCAGAAGGGGAGAATTTAACAAGAGAGGTCAGAGGAAAACTGGAAAAAAAGGATGGAAATGGCTTTAAATTCTAATAAGTGACACGACTTTGCCCACAGCGCACTACCTAAGCTCCACGGAAAAGATCTAAACTAACCTTGAGCTACTGTCTCCAGTCCTTAAAGTCACTTCAGTGCTATCGGCTTTCACACCAAACCACACACTGCTTTTATTTTAGTCTCGCAAATGGGACGCTCTGGAGTACCCGCTGGATTACTGAGAATAAATCGAGCTTCAAAAACAAAATCTTTCCCCTTTTTTCTGACTAAGAGACGTTATATATGAGACCTGAAATATTATGTGGTCCTCTTGAGCTATGCCATTAACAAGAATATATTTGACTGGATTAAAGACAAAACGATAATTCTGAGCGAACACTTTTTTTTGGCAAGCCTTTGAGTTAAAATCCATTAAAAAGATTGTTCATTCCTTCTGCAGATTTATTAAGGAAGCCATGTAGTCAAGAGGCACGTGAAGCGTTAAGCTCTTTTTCCCTCTCTAGTCTTTATAGCACTTTTATTGACAATACAGAATAGACTCCACAAAAACATGCAGTTGCTGATCTCACCCCCCCTTCTCTCTCTCTACTGTAAAGACTAGAGAAACTAAAAAATGTAAATATCCTTATTTCTCTCTCTCTTTCTCTCACCCAACATGCTCCTGAGGTACAGTGACCAGTGTTCCTGTCCCTTTCTTCCCTTCAGCTCATTTATCCCGATACCCTACCTCTTGATAGAGTTGGAGTTGGTCTTCAATTGGAGACCATGTACAGCTGAGGATAGTTCCACAAGCACATCCTAAAGGTCCATGAATTTACTGAGCAACTCACTGAACAATGAGGATGGATTTGGACTGTAATTAATATCAACAGTCTGCAACAATGGCTTAGGACCGCAGTTTGCATGAACAGTTTGGCATCAGTGGCCATCACGGAACAGTACACCTTAACCATGATTGAACTATTATAAATGGACAATCAGCGCCACCAAGATGAGGATGGGTTCCCTTTTGAGTCTGGTTCCTCTCAAGGTTTGTACCTCATAACGTCTCTGGGAGTTTTGTCCTTGTCACTGTCGCCACATGCATGTTTATTAGGGATAAACTTATAAGGTTAAATAAAGTTATACATTCAAACTTCACTTCCTCTTTATCTCTGTAAATCTGCTTTGGGCCATTGTCCATTGCACAATACAAACACAACTAGTCATTGAGGAGTTTTTGATGTGGCCCAAAAGCAAGTTACACTGTTACTGTTACAGCAGAAGTCTACAGAGGGTTTCACTCATGGCAGGTGAATACAGAACTGTAAGTCTACAGTGGGCACAGGTACAGAACTGAAACATTTATTTTACCTGGTCTGTTACTGATCTTCGATGGTCCGATTTTAATGAAACTATGCCTAACGTAGTCTCACATTTCTGTTGGCTGACAGGAGTAGAACCCAATGCAGTCTTCTCCTGTCCCATCCACCTCCAGGTTCTACATGTTCTGCATTTTTAGATGTCTTTTCGCTTACCATAGTTATAACAAGTGGTTAACTGGAAACTTTCTGCTAACTTGAAACCTCCTCTTCCAATAACAAGCCATTTATAAATAAGAACATATTCATTTTTTATCACCCCATTATGTGTATAGCTGCTTTGAGACAATGTTCATTGTTAAAAGCGCTATACAAAAAAAAAATGAATTGAACTGAATTGAATTTTTCTAATTTGGGTGTGGTCTTTACTGGTTTAATCAATTGCAATCAGGTGCAAATCCCAAAATCTGATTCTCACCCGTTTTATCAGTGAGGAGATAGGAGATTCGTCCAAGCTGCTCGGGGATGGTGCTGGCTCGAACCACAGTCCCGGGGATTTTGGAATCCTTCTTGATCATCCAGCTGAACACCATCTTGCCCATATCCAGGTTTACACGCAAACTGAAAATCAGATTAAATGGGTAACACTACTGTAGAAACTGGCTGAAGCGATTTTTAAATAGTGCACTACTTGCAACATTAATTCAATGTTTTACTCGTGTTATATGCTAAAAAAATTAATTTCACTTAAATGAACTGCAGATTGTAAAGATGAGTGGTATTTAACCAGTGCAGCAATAGTGTTTACGGTCAAACTACTTAATTTCTTCTTTACAGTAATCTGTTATATTAATGTACACACACTACACTGAGTAAAGTATCCCAAATATAAAACAATCCCTCACCTGATGGGCACTATGTTGGAAAAGAGCAACAGGAAGCGGAAGATCTGAAGGTACCAGCGACCAGCAAAGTGCTGCAGAGCCACCATGACCAGAGAGACCACCACCAGGGCTCCGAACAGAATCTTGGTTAAGCAATTCACTTCCAGGTCAAAAAGGCCGATCTACAGCAGCAAATTGGCATCAACATCTTATACACTATATGAACAGAAGTATTGAAACACCAGCCATATTTATTTTATTTATTTAGAATACTTTATTGATCGTGGAAATTGTTATTTCTATACATATCCCAGTGATGTAGGAAGCTGGGGTCAGAGCACAGGGTCAGCCCTGCTCAAGGGCCCCAAGACTGGCAGCTTGACAATTCCAGGGCTTGAACCCCAAACTTTCCAAAAAGTAACCCAGAGCCTTATCCACTGAGCTTCAACCTTCATATATATATATATATATATATATATATATATATATATATATATATATATATATATATATATATATATATATATATATTATTATTTTATACACACAATTGTATACAATGTTTCTGAATTCAAAAGCTTTATATTTTCCCTTCACTTGAAATAGGAGACCCAAACCTGTTCCAGCATGAAAGGACCATATAATTTACATGGACTGGAGTAGAAGATCGTTTTGCCTGCTATAAAGCTCTGACCTCAGCCCTACTGAACACCTTTGGGATGAATCAAAATTCTGACTGCACCCCAGTTCTTCTCACCATACTTCAGACCCTGACTTTACTGACCAATTACATTAGAAATTTCAACAGCAATTGAGCATAAATTAAAATATCACAACAATAACAATAAGATTACATAATATTATTACTGTTGTGTTTTTTTATTTTTATAAAATACCATCAAATTGTACATTGAAACCCATTTGTAAACGGTACCTTATTTCTTGGATTAGACGTGTTCATAACGCTGCGTAGTTCTTTGCCGGTGTAAATCACAACCCCTATCACTGTACCTGTAGTTGCAGATACACACACACACACACACACACACACACAGTAGAAATGAGCACACAATAAAACATAAATTCTAAGTACCCACACATGAAGGTGCAGAAACAAGCAGTGTATCGATTTCGCTTACCCGAGGCAACAACAGTGCTGGCCCACAGTGTGTTCTCGATACTCAGGCTCTCGTTCACGGGAGGGTCTCCATCCTCCTGGAAACAGCAGCAGCTTTCTGGTGAGTTTTTACGGTTTCAATTCACGTTAAGAATGCGGTGGATCATATCAGCACGTCTGTACTCACCCGTGTAAAGGTACCGATGAAGTTATGGATGTCGATATTCGGTTCCTCGGCGTACACAAACGACCTGATCTGTAGAAGGTCCTACAAGCAAACACATTCCGTGTGCTAAATGGCGCCTGGCATATTCAATATTCAATTCTATGAATTTGGTTAATAACTCACTGCTGCAGTAGGAAGTCTTTGTGTGCAGGCCACTGGGAGGCGCAGTTTCCAGTCTGTTTCTCCATCCAGCTGGTCGGTCCTCAGAAAGCATGAACCTTAAAAATAATAGACGGATTAAAAACAGTTGTACTGAGAGTTCATTGATCATTTATTACATACGATTAAGCACTACAGTTCGTCTTGGCTTACATAAAGCATTTTGACTTATAAACTGTTGCATTTTATATAGCCAGCCTCCAGAGGGCACTGTGGTGCATAATTCCTTTGTCCAACCACATATGGACGTTGATTTTAATGTATTTTATGCAATAAATATCAAAATTCCTATAGCATAGCTTATCATCATCATCATCATCCTCAAGCAGCATTACCTACATGTTAATCAAGTAAAATTTATTTTAAATGTTATTAAACTATTTTAAAACAGCTACACACACATTCAACTAAAACTAGTTGAGTTTGGTTTATATGCAAGATTTTCACATCCCTGCCCCCATTTTAAAGATGTGTCATCCTGCTGGGGCTGTGGAACCCTAGGCTCTTTATAATTGACCTAATGGTCTACATCTGCAGGGCAGATAACAATGCACCCCTTCCTGTAAAACCAACACATCAAGCAGGCACGTTTCAACCCCCATCAAGAAAAAACAGATTTGAGCCAGGACACTCAACAAACCTATTTAGGTTTGTGTTTGTAGTCTGGTGAGCACTAAATGTGTGGCCTTCAAGACTAAAAATGTCTTTAAAAAAAAAAATACAACTTAAAAACCCAGTGCTTTAAAAATGATCTAAATCTTTCATTTTTCAGACATGGACTGTTTTCCCAGGTGACCTTGCAGTTGAACTTTTTAGACATAACAACACTCTGTGTAGCACGCAACAAATTTCAATCTCTTGGTCATTTGTTTATTCAGATGATACCCTGTCCTTCTGCCCTTTGCATTTGTTTGTTTTGTGTATTCTTTCGATTTTCTGCGTCGCTTTGCATGTCTTGATTTTCCTCGCCAACTGCCTTTGGCATTTGAAAGACAAAAAGAAATCTCAGTCAAGATGAGATTTGATTATTCCATGCTATAACCAGCTGAGCAGGCAAAAGCTTTTTTTAGGCCAAGATTCAGAAACCATAGCGTGACGCCGACACGCCATCGCTCCACTCGGTGACAGGCGTCGGCAATAAAATGGCCCTTATTTGAAAGTAATTTGCGGGTGTACTTAGAACTCGGTTCTTTCCCTTCCTTTCTGTTTGGAAGCCTGGAATGCAGTGAGAGACGTTTACCGTTTCTTTCAGAGGTCCGAAGGAAGATCATGTCAGCAGGAACACGTTGATTCTAGTGGAGTGTGAAAGAATGAAGGAGAGATGGTTACAAAAGGCGACATGACCACCTATAAGGGAGTCTCCTCTACCAACTCAGTCCTGCTTCATTTAGATTACAACAACTACTGAACTACTGAAATCATTTCCTGCATTGAAGTCCATCAAAACTAGAATTTATTTTACATGCTTTTAAAAGAATACAGATTACAAATCATCAGAACGCCAGTCATGTAAAAGCTTCCCATTCTATTTATTTGATAATAAAGTTAATATATTCATTTATGAGTAAAATCATCTTCTAACAGCGTTTCCAATGGGGCATATCAATTTTCCAACCTCGACAACAAAGCAAGCTGCTCAATTCTAAGATTTAGTGTCTTGCATCTCCTCATATCATACATACAGCACATTATTCATATATGGCTAATGTCTTCATGTGTCTTTTACTGATAAAAAATACACTTTTGCTCTATTTGGTCATGTTTCCACATACCTGTTTGTTCCTGATTCTAAAAAGGCCTATCATTTGTGCATGCAAATTGATCCACTCCAACAGAAAAAACATTCTACAGATCGCACCTCGGCAAAATGTGTGGTAGAATTGATAAGCATGTGCTATAGTTACAGCACCACTTTTCACCCTGCTATCTCTTAGCATAGCTACATATCAAATACAAGACAAGACAAATGTCCTGCCCTGAAAGTCAATAAGCAGTACTTTTTTTCATACTTTGGCCACCAGTAAACCCTGAAAAAAAAACCTAATAATTCTGTTTGTTCCAGGTACCCTGTCGACTCATTTGTCTTTCCTGAAACATCACCAGCAGTAAATATCTTCAATCGAATACAGATAAATGCTTCGCTAATTGAGCAAGAATTTCTTCAGGGTGCCAGAACAAAGCCTAGCCTGCTCGTTCATGTCTTCGGAGTTTAGATGCCAGACAAACAAATCTTCTTACAACAAGCTGCAGACCGCAAGACAAAAAAGGCAACTGCTTAACAAAAGGCAACACAGACCTCAACCAGAGTGGAATTACACAGGATTACTTATAACGTAACCACTGGCCCCAGGCTACATTACTTAGTCTCTCAATAGTTCGCTCTCAATCAAGGCAATTTGGAATTTTTAAATAGAACGTGTAAATTGGTGTATCCTCACATGGCTATTGTTTGAGAATATAAAAATTGTTGACATTAAATATTTAAACTGATTTTTAAATAGATAAATAGATAAACAGACAGACAGACAGACAGACAGACAGACAGACAGACAGACAGACAGACAGACAGACAGACAGACAGATAGATAGATAGATAGATAGATAGATAGATAGATAGATAGATAGATAGATAGATAGATAGATAGATAGATAGATGTTTGGCTCAAGAGTCGAGTTACAGTTCTCAGTGGGAAAACAGTTCAAGTATTCATAAGGATAAGATGCCATTAGTCACAAGACCTCCAACCTTTTTCAAAGACTGAGCTGATTAACACACCAACCTTTTCAACGATGATAAGATCTCCAACTTGGATGCTGCTACTTTTCACCTTCATTGTTCCTTGGAGAGGACAAGAAAGAGGATTAGCGAAGCCAACAAACTCTTTCATTCGCTATGGATGCAGATAATTTAAAGAAATATACCACTCCAAATCGCCTTCAAAGATAATTATTATAGTAACTTAGGATGCGTTATTTTTAAAGTATGTATTTTCCATACATTTATCTTCCTGGTGTTTTTTTTTTTTTCAGCATCTGATGCTGTTTCACTGAGACAAGCATTAATTGTGTATATTCAAGAGTACATATTCAATTTCACGAAGTGTTTCTTCTGAGATTTCCCAGACCTCGAGGTTTCCATTTACTTCTCAACAATACCCTCCTATGAGGCTTTACAAGCGTTCTGGAATTGGGCAGAACTCTCTCTCATTCCACTCCAAATTAATGACTGAAATTGTTTGGAAAAGGTCGGCGACCTATAACCTGTGTAGGGACCTCATACGAAGCATATGCAAAACATTAGCATGTACACATATACAGGTATGTGCACTCAGGCTATCGAAGAGCAGAGTCATTGTACTCTGCTATAATTCTGAAATTTAGAGTGAAAAGTCAAAAAAAATTTATGTGGGAAAGAAAGTAAGAAAGAAAGAAAGAGAAAGAGAGAAAGAAAGAAAGAAAGAAAGAAAGAAAGAAAGAAAGAAAGAAAGAAAGAAAGAAAGAAAGAAAGAAAGAAAGAAAGAAAGAAAAAGAAAACTTCAGTTCTGGATATTGAAGCCATATGATTAGGGCAAAAACCTTTTTAAATATGACTTTTTTATATTTTTATATATTGAAAAAAAATATATAATACAATTTACAAGACATATAAGTAATATATTAAAATTTTATATATTTTTGCTGTTACAGAAAATACATTTAAAACCAGTGACAAAGCCGTTAGCAGGACTATGATATAATTGGCTACTCACACAAACACTTTCGCATTTTATTTAACACATTTCCTGCATTGAATGGTTTATTTACAACAGTCAAATTTGTTGCGTTTAAAAATCAAGGTTCGCAAATGCCTACCAAAGAGACACGTCGGTGACAAGTCATTTGATATGTAAGAACGCAAGCGTAAAGTTCCTTCAAGAAAGATAGAGAACTGCTTTAAGACATGTGTGGTGGGTATAAATCACAGTGCTGGTGTCAAATATCTTCTACAGATCTTATTTATGGTGCAACATACACAAACGTATTAGGACACCTGACTTTTCCATCCATTTGTGGTCCGTTCCCAGACTGATGCCACAAAGCTAGAGGCACACAATAGACTATGAATGCTGTAGCATTAAACCTTTCCTTCAGAAGACCACAAACCTGTTCAAGCATAGCAATGCTTTGTGCCCTATGCACAAAGCCACCTCCATGGAGATATGGTTTACATGTGTTGGAGTGGAAGATCTTGAGTGACCTACTAATGATCTCTGACCTCAATCCTACTGAACATCTTTAGCACAAATTGAAATGCTGACTGTACCCCAGGCCTCCTCACCCCACATCATTACCTGACTTTACATCTAATTGATGTGGCTGAATGAGCACAAGTTTCAGCACACTCCAAAATCTAGTTGAACATTTTCCCAGAAGAGTGGAGGTTAACAGCAAAAGTTTATGGTCAGGTTTTTCAAACTGAGCTAGGAACAGTGGAAACTTAGAAGCTGTAAATCTCAAAGACGCTGTGCTAAAAGGGACGAATGCCTGATGAATGAAAACAGAACATAAACTTAAGAGTCAAACCATTTAAAAACTGAGTCAAAAACCTGAGTGCAATTTGTCCACTGTTTGTTTAGAATTTGGATTTCATACTTGAAAGCACCAGCTGATGTGTGATACTGATCTCATACAAAGATCCAGAAGGATATTTTCTAGACAGTTGCTTACTACACACTAGATAATGGCGGACATGCTTATACAAGAAAGTTCACAACAACAAAGCTATTCTCTGCCAGCTGACATCCAGCTGCATGCCATTCCACTGTAAACAACAGCTCACCTCTTGTACAGAGCTTGCTATAAATCTGTGAATTGACCTCTTTGTCCCGCAGAAAACATCGGATTTCTTCGACTGCTTCCCTCACTATGGTGATGATCAAAACAAAACCCTGCACCAAGCAAAAAATATATATAAATACATTATATATAAGTAGTATTAAAGGTTTGATATCTTTTTTATAAAAAGGCAACACAGGCAGAAAAGGCCTCGACTCACCAGTGGAACCCAGTAGGTGTACAGAGCCCCTAGTCTGAGTTCATTCACAAACTGAGAGCAGGCCAGCAGCAGAAAGTACAGATTGAAGAAGTACTTGAACTGGTTAAACAGCACCTGAAAATGTATTGAGTAGTATTTTCATTAAAATCTGGAATGATGTTTAACAGTTACAGGGTAAACATGCACATAATGAAAGCATGACTGAATGGCATTAATTGAAGAATGATTCATTACATAGAGACGACTGTAAGTAAAATACGTCAGCCTTCACCCTTGAAGACATATACTCTCAAAACATGTAAGGCTTATGCAAATATGTGCTGAGATGTGCAAGTGAAATGATACTTCTGTGAAGATCAAAAGGGATTCACAGAAAATAATTTGGCAAAGAGCAAGAGCGGAAGAACCTTGCTGGAAGATCAGAAAGTCCTTTAACGAACTTAACCCCCGAAAATGTCAAAACCATATGGCCACTTGTGCATGATGATCGTCGGGAGAACAATCCAAATGATCTCACTTCCGCACCCACCCTACTGGCCAGATATGACTTCCTTGCGGACTTTGCCCTCTTCCCTAAGATGAAGATCCAGCACAAAGGTCGCTATTTTTGACACCATTGCGGAGATCCAGTGTGAATCGCAGAAGTTGCTTGATTTGAAAAGAAGACGTCCAGGACACGTTCCAGAAGTGGCAGGAACGCTGGGAGCGCTGTACTGCTGTGCATGGGGACTATTTTAAAGGTGATAGTTTGTAAATGTAGATTCAAAAAAATTCCTTCTTGTAAACAGAGCCAGTCTGGAAACTTTTTGGACACTATTCTGGACAATCATGTAGTTGGTTCAGAAATCGCAGATCTCCTGGGATTAGCACACATACATGGAAATACTTCAGTGCAACTAATGCAAGCTGAAAAGAATAACCACACTTTAAAGCTGTGCTGAGCAGAAAAGCATCTCAGAACGCACAGTATGCCAAACCACATGGAGTCCCACTCCTTTCAGCTCTGAACAGAAATCTGAGGTTACAGTGGGTTTCCTGTCTTCTTTTCCGATTACCAGATCTCATAAATAAACAGGTGTCTGAGTGTTCCTAATAAAGTGACCAATGAGTGTATATAGCAGCACTAATTACAGCATTAAACAAAACGTATAGTTTGGTTTATTGACAGTTTGATGAGATTTCAACTCACATACCTGCAACTTTTCACGTCAATTTCTTCAAACTATATACTCATATAATGTAATGCTATATAAATGACTGATTTTGCAAAAATTTTTTGCTGTGCCTCAACAATCACAACAACAGTTTTTTTTTTTACCATGCAGAAGTGCTATTGCAATCTCTGGTTATTTGCCATGCAAAAAAGTTTTAAGCAAAAATCTGGTAAGTGATGTTTTTCAAAGGGGCCTATGCAAGAAAATCACTAAAGTTTAGCTTGGTTCAGGAAAATATGGAAAACAAAGTGTTCTAGCAATGTGTAGTACTGTGCTCCTGGGGGATTATTTGTTGCCTCTTACCCCTGGCAGAAAGGTGAAGAAATTATACTTTTGGTTATTGATGACATTCTTCGGGTACCGCTGTTCCCTTTTCTCAGGATGTCCGAGCCATACTGTCCGAGGACGAAACTCTCCCGCTCCGCAACACCTCGACCACGGGCAGCACCTGCAAAACACATCTGCGCTTGTTTTACACATTCTTTACAGCCGTTAACAAAATCTTAAGTGAATGTTTTTGCTTCATCTGTGCACCTAACAAAGTTTTCAGTTCCTACTGCAAATGCATTTCGAGCTCTACCACGAAAATTGTGACTATAAAAGTAGTTAAGGAATTTACATAACTTTCAAAAAAGGACCCTTTTTGAATATTGCCTTCTTTTGTTCTTTTGTCAAGTGCAGGCAGCTAGAAAGCTTTTCAGATAAAAGAACAGGATAAAATAAAAATGTAAAATGATTATTTTCTTTTCTATTCATATTTTTAATATGAAATGTTTAAATGAAAATATTATTTCATACAAATATTTCATATTTACTGAAAAGATTTTGTAAATCTGAAATAGTATAATATAATATAATATAATATAATATAATATAATATAATATAATTATACAAATGTAATCATGAAAAATGCTTTGAAGTCATTATATAATGGAAAAGAAGACCAAAATATAAGAATGACAAGTTCTAAATATCTGTGTTATTTACAATTATATTAACATGTGTGGCATTTGGCAGACACTCTTATCCAAAACAATTGACAAAGTACCTTGTAGCCTTAATGTAAGAGTAATGTAGTGTAACTTCTTCTTCTTGAGATTTTTGTTAAACACAGTGGGAATGGACAGTTCCTGAATGTGTGGTTTCCACTGTGAAGCATTTAAGAGGTGTAATGGGGTGAGGGTGCTTTGCTGTTGACACGGTTGGTGATTTAGTCAAAACAGAGGGCACACTTAACCAACATGGCGACCTCAGCATTTTAAAGTGACATGCAATTTCATCTGGTTTGTACATAGTGGGACCGTCATTTGTTTTCCAACAGGACAATGACCCCAAACACACCTCTAGGATATGTAAGAGCTATTTGTTCAAGAAGTAGAGCGATGAAGTGCTGAATCAGATGACCTGGCCTTCACAATCACCCGATCTACAATCAGTTAAAATGGTTTGGAATAAGTTGGATCAGAGTGTGATGGAAAACAGCACCAATAAGCACTGCAGGAGACATTGTGTGCAAACTAGGGCTGAAACGACAATTCGAGTTACTGTTTACCTTTTTTTGAAGTAATTTAAAATTAATTTTTAGGATTTTTTTATTTTCATATTTGTATTTGCATTTTGATGTCACGTGGCAATTAAATGCACTAAATGTAATTTTTTCTAAAAAAGAAACAATTTGCTTATTCATTTTAAGAGACCTGCCTTATTTTTTCTTAGATTTTCCTCATTCCTTATAATTTTCTCCATATATTTAGTATCGCTCTTTAATGAAGAAAAAGTACTTCTTATCCGATAAATCGGTGGACTAATCGGTAGAATACTCGATTACTAAAATAATCCATAGCTGCAGCCCTAGTGCTAAACTTTTGACTAGCACTGTATATTGAACTTGTATCTACAAGCCAGATTCCACCATTGTGACCTAAACCTAAAATCAAGGTTCAAGGATTTTTTTTTTGTCACAATACTGAAAAGTTTTCTCTTAGTTAGTCGTCTCACCGTGTGACCAAAAACAGAGAACCTTCTGTCATATCAATAAAACAATAGAATGTAGTAAAAATAAAAATACAGGAAACGTGTACAAAAATATAGTAAGTCAATAAAAAAAAACACTATGGAATGCTATCAAACCAAAGTCATACCTACATCGTTGGCAGTGAGCCATGAACACAGCATTACCTACAACCACCTGCGAAATCTCTCTCCAACTTATTAACCAGGCACGGCATAATACGTATGATGTTCCCACGACATATTAACTCATAGGACCAAGTTACACAATATATGGTGACAACTTTTCAGTTACGCAATTTGTGATCGTCTCTTAGTTTGTGGCCTTCAAAATATTAACTTCTCTCGGTATGTTCATTCATGACCTTCCCGGATTACAACATGACCACCGTGTTAACTCGGCCACACTGGAGGAATCAAGGATGAGACAGCTTCTGCAAGACCAACTAAAAACCACTACAGCGTAACTAAAGCGAGTACAGTTATAAAGAAATAATATAATCATAAATAACAGCCCTTGAAAAAAACTATCACCAAGGTAATAGAGATTATTGCTAGAAAGGCACTCTGAAATAAATAAGCTTTTTTAAATAGCGAAAAACTGTCTTTTATAAATAAATAAATAAAATAGTGTATTTGACTTTAAAAACCTTTTTTTAAGCTCTCCATGGCCATTTGTTTTATTCTCAACCAGTCCCTAAGTTCTTCAGTCATGTGTAGTGTAACATTATCTACTAACCACCTCCTTTATCAAACAAACCTCATCTCGAAGACCGTGATTTTTGAAACATAATGTTGTCTCCTATCTATATTCTCCTTCCATATAGACAGCGTTTTCTTCTTGTAGTCAGAATATAATACTGAGCAACGAACAATAATTACGTGAGTGTTTTGGATGCTCACTCGAGTACTAAAATGGAAATGAACACATAGAATTCAATGGGTGGAGATGTGAATTCGATTTAAGAAAAATGTTAATGTTCTTCCTTTTTGCATTATGAAGTGCCTTAAATTCTCTCGAATGATTTCCATTGCAAATAGTAGATGGTAGGTCATGACTCGGGAACATATGGAAAGTTCTAATATTGCCTTCCCTTCGTTGCCTTATGAAGTGCACAAAGTGCCTCATGTGTCAGCAGCATAAAAAAAAAAGACTATTTCATGTACACAGTAACCCGGGGATTGTTTGTACGGTATAAGTTATTAATCTGGTTTATTCATTCATTTATCTTCAGTAGTAAGCATTTTATCTTAGATGGGGTCATGGTGGATCCTTGGTGGGTCTGGGGACATTGCAAACAAATTGGGAATGCACCTCAGATGTGATGCCAAGCCAAGTCAAACGACCATGCACACACACGCACAAAAAATTAAAAAAATGTGTATTAAATTCATGGTTTGGATTTTCACCAGGAAACATTTTTTTTTCAAAGCAGGACCTTGACAGAAACATTTTAGTCACATCCTAAACCTGACGAAAGCACATGCCTGCGCGAGTCAAGGACTTTCCACGGCACCTGAGTGTTAAATGCAAGCATGTATAGATCACTTCTTTTCTCATTAGGCAGTTATATTTGACACATATCTGTCACTTGTGCTGGACAATGTTATTACCTTATTGTTTTTACTGATAAATCAGAACATTTACATACATCAGAGCTTTCGGTAACAACCAAAATTTGGCTGATGGTCATGTGACTGTAGTAGCAAAATGTGCATGTTTTTATACACAGACTATATTTAAAAGAGCGTATATTCTTTAGGATGACATGGTGGCACTGACGCCATTCATGCCGTCTCATCGCTCCAGGATCCCTAGTTTTATCCTGAGCTCGAGTTTACTGTCTGTATCTGTCCTGCTCCTGTCAGTCTTGGTTTCCTCCTGGTTCTCTCATGTCCTCCTTAACTAGATTGGATTATTTTGGGCAAACGGCATGCACTGATGGACCAGCATCTCATTCACAGTTGGGTGTGTCCCCAACTCTGACCCAGTGTTCCCAGTGGACAGGTTCTAACCAGTATGACCCTGACCAGGATAAAATGCTTACTGAAGATGAGAGCACTGGATGTACTGGATGTAAACATACACATACATACACACACACACACACACACACACACACACACACACACACACACACACACACCCATCCTGAGGTCCATATTAGACCCTGGAGAACACGATAGCATTCACTACCATGATCATTCAGATCAAATATCGAACTTGTATTAAGCATTGAATTATAATGGAAGCTCTAGGCGTCGAATCTGCGACTGTTAAAACAAAAGATTGACTAGATAATAAATCGAATATTGTTGATTATTCACGTGTACGGCTTCATGCACAAACAGGCTCGTTTGGTTTACCGAAATGAAATATTAATTCGATTTTCTAAGCTTTAAAACACAAAAACCTGCCATATTTGACAAATTCAACATTTCGTCTTGAAACCAACAATATGCACCTGCACGTACGGATAAGACCCGGAACAAGGATGTAGGTGCGTTCGTTATCTCGGTGTTTAAGATAAAAAAAAAAAAAAAAGGGTCCTGATCCGAAATAAATTATCCAAACGTAAAATAAATAAGAAATGAATGTATCAAGGGTGAAATGATACCGCAAACGTTTATTACGCCCTATGGAGGTTAGCTGCCAAGCTAGCAGGCTAACCAATGAGCAGATATACAGAACAGATATTTTCCCTTTATGAAAATGCGATGCCTCCATTGAACGCTGCTCTTACCCGATTTTATTTTTGTTGTCATGTCGTTTTTTGTGCCGAACCGGCTGCAGGGGAATATTATCAGTCATTCCGGCCATGATGGGCCGATACCGGTTTTGAAATCAGCCAGGCGTGTCTCCTGGCAGGGCGGAAGCGAGCAGAAGCTGGAGCAGTCAGAGCTTAGAGTCAGAGATCCTCAATGCAGCTTGAACACAAGAGCGCGAATGGGATGACATTAGCGGCTGCACATCCACGTCTATAAACAACACCTGTTCATTTTCCTGATAATCTAGACCAAGGCTGCAGAGCAGTAAATGAACAAATTTCTCACTTAGAAATTAAACATTTGTATCACCCCATGAACAGATGACATGTTCCCCCACTTTAATACATTCCCAAGTTTCCTTGATTCAGCATTTTATCCCCACATTGCACACAAACTGAAGTCAAAAGAGCCTTGGTTTGAAAGATCCTGGTTTTATTTTTCAAAATATAAATCAAGACAGGATTGAGCAGGGGGGAGCAAACATTTACAAAAAAACCTACACTGTAATCAAACCTAAAACAGACTCAGCATTCGAAGAATACAAGACCCCTCTGACCAAGACCTGACAATCTTTTTCCTTAAAAAAAAAAAAAAAAAATACAAAATAAACCACCAAAAAAAAAAAAAAAAAAAAAAAAGGCACAACTTGGCAATGCATACAAAAGAAAATGTACAGGAGTCTTTTCTGAGGGCACCTTGTTCTATTCTGAGCAAGAGTTGTGCAAAGTGTCCAGTGATACATTCATTACTAGAAGGAAAATTGAGAGAAGAATAAAAAATATAATAAATCAGCAGGTTCTGGAAAGGATAAGCGTCAACATCACCTACTCCAAGCACTTGACAGGGGAGGAGGAAAAAAAATATATATATATATTTACAGCTGTTCAAGTCAGTAGAGCAAGAATAAGAAAGGCATCAAATTGAGGTAGATGTTTGACAAGCTGATGTTTTGGATCCACATTATAGCATACAAACCGGTGAAAAAACTGGTGGTCTTGAAGCAAATGACAAAAGGAGGTTTAATTGTTTGCTGGTTCCCTTGGATATGCCACAAAACCATTAAGTAGCACATTTTGACCAGACATCAACAACACCGTTTAAATTGATAAAATTAAGAAAAAAAAAAAAAAAAAAAAAAAAAAAAAGGGAAACACTGTGCAGAGGGAAAAAAAAAAAAAATATGTTACAGCAAACAAACAGCTCCCTGGTCAACAGATGTTCCAGTTAAAATCTAAATCTTGGCCACATGTAGAGAAATAAAGTGCAGGGATTTCAGCGTCGTACTGGCCCTTACAAAGGAAAACCTTAAAGTTTTCAAATAAAGGATGGTCAGTCCCACTGATGGGAATAAAGGCCCAAATGCCACATTAAATGCTTATTGTGGATTTCACAAACAATACTCTAAAGCTACATGTAAAAAATATAGTACACTTTGGTCATAAACAAAAGATCTGCAAAGAACCTTCATTATAATTGTTGGTGCTTTTTCTTTTCTCTTTTTTTTTTTTTTAAAACACGCACCACATAGGCACTTAAATTACATTTTTTTGGTAGAGCAGAAAAGGAGCTACACTGCAATTCAATAGAATAAGTTAATATGAAATCTAGATTCCAGTCACTTCAATAGGCAAGTCTGAAACTAACAGGAACTTCAGCAAACTGTTATACAACTATTCTACACTGCCCAAGAAGAGCTGTGAAATAAACATGCCCTAGTTCACCAAGCATAACTTCACCAAAACAAGAACATGGGACGATAGGACTTTTTAAAATAAGTGTGAGATTGTAGCCTACACCAGTTTACTGAGAGATCTGGTAAAACTGTAGTTTAATCAATTCTCACTAGTAGGACAGTTCTGGAAGAAATATCATTTCAAGTAAAACTTACATTCAACTTCTAGAAACATTACTGGCAAATACCCGCATATATTAGAGAAAAACAGTAATAACTACAGTAGTTACATCAAGGTTTCAAATGAAGTCCACAAATCAGTGTTGCTCACATTAGGACATTTAATACAATTTTTGCAGCCAAAAAAACAAAAAAAAAAAAAAAAAAAAAAAAAATCCCTAAAGGCAACATGAAAGACCCGAATTTGATTGTGCCTACTGAAAAGTTTGTAGCAAAGCCATTTGGATCACCGATTGAAAACTCAAATGTGGTCTAATTCACTTTGCCCTCCTCCATAAAGTGTGGAAACTGAGATTTAACTACACTCTCAGAGCCATTCTTTTCCATTTCAGCAACAGTACCCGGAATGCCTGAATGAGAGTCTATCTTCATCAAGCCTCCTGTGGAGCCAACCAAAGGGCCTCCAGCAAGGCTTCCAGGGATTGGGATTCCTCCATTTTGAATGACTGAAATTTCATTGGCTTTCATGGCCAGCCCATTTGAGAAAGCAGCAGCATACTGATTCCAAACCACTGGATCAAAGTTCATCGGTGAGGGAATCAAATCTTTTGGGGGCAGCATG
The DNA here is from genome assembly GCF_014805685.1 of Silurus meridionalis. NCBI lineage: Eukaryota > Metazoa > Chordata > Actinopteri > Siluriformes > Siluridae > Silurus > Silurus meridionalis. The sequence continues at coordinate 11,160,642 of NC_060899.1, forward strand.
TCTGGGATCATCTTCGACTCTGCACCCATGGCCATCAATGCCATAGGGTTATCCAAAGACAAACGCTGACCACGCCTGGTCGTGTTACTCCACATGTGTGTTCCAACATGGACCTGAAATAGTTGGATTAAAGTTGTCAGCAAAACAAATCAATTGGCATGGTGCCCAAGGGTTGAAAATGACTGAACTGAACATGTAAGCATATAGACTAATGCAACTCCAAGTTACCTTGAGGTTTCCTTTAGTTGTAAAAGCTCTACCGCAGATGGTACAAGCAAAGGGTTTTTCTCCAGTGTGTGTACGTTCATGGATCTGCAACGCGCTGGCTGAGGAGAAATTCTTGCCACATGCGTTACACAGATGCTGCTTGGCAGAGCGGCGAGGGGCACTTGAGCCGGGTGGCGGAGTGCCCGTCACCTGGGATGGCGGATTATTGGCACCAACTGGATTATCAGAAGGATTTGTCATTTCCAACTTAACTAGGCTTGGAGGCACCCTCATAAATGGCATATGACCAGCAGCTGTAAAGCATAAAGATTTATTTACCAAACTGATTCCAAAAGTTACTGCATTATAATGTAAACTAAACAAAAGTTAAAAACTTACAATAATCTCCATTGGAAAATGACAGACCAGGTTCTTCCTTAATGGCCTTTGTACTGAAACTGGAAGTCAAATCCAGGGCGCCATTTGTTTCACTGAAATCTTGAATGCCATCAGACTCCACTCTGGCAGTTCCTCCAGCCAAATCGTCCGGATTTATAGATTCTGGAGATTTTGCCTGTCCATTCTCCAACTGTTCATCTATTGGAGATGAGGAGTGAAATGAAGCAGAATCTGACACAACTGGACTGCGTCCGGTCTTGTACACCACCTCTTGAGGCGTAAACGGTGAATCTTTGGGCCCACAGTCACTCTCTGACGCAGTGCTGCTCTGTCGCTGCAGGTTCAGAGCAGATGTGAGGCTTTTCATATGGTTTTCTAGGGCAGTAATGCCAGTGAACATGGCAGCTGAGCCACTAAATGGCTGATCTGCTTTGGCAGCATGTGTAGGAGTAGCCTCAGAGCTGTTTGGGTTCTCTTGATTGTCAAAATCCAAATCTTGTTCCTCCATGCTCTCCTCAAGCCCATTTGCATCAATGTTCTTAACTGTCAAACTGGAATCCATCACATCAGGGCCCTCGTATTGGTTCTCAAGCAATGGAGTGTTGGGAATTTGGCCACCCATGTGCATTCGAATATGCTGCTGGAGCACAACAGCATTGGTAAACTTCTTTTGGCAAATTGGGCAGGAGTGTTGCATTTTAAGGGGAGTGTTTGCCCTGTGGACACCATAGTGGGCCTTGAGGTTGCCCTTAGTAGAGAAGGCCCTGCCACATATTTTACACTTGTAGGGCCTCTCACCTGTATGGGTACGGTAATGCATCTTGAGGGAACTTTGACAGCTCAGAACTCTGTGGCAGATCAAGCATTCATTTGGGTCATTGGTTTTTTTCTCCAGACAATCCACCATTTGTTGAAGCTTGGCTGTGCCAGACCCATTCTCACCCAGGACACCATTATCATTCATTTGATGCAGGCTACTTAGTGCATCTGGAGCTTCTTTGCTCTGGTCCAGTCCTACATCATTACTGAACATGCCTGATGAAATGGATGCACCATCACTGCCAGAGGAGGAGGGTCTTTGAGTATAGAGGTCCCCAGTCACTGGAACATCAAAAGAAGGCTTGAATCCCGGGAGCCCTGATGAGTGGATAGCAGTGGATGGGAGTCCAAGCACTGGTTTGTTGTCTACAAGATTGGATTCTTCCATGGGCACAGACATGCCATATGGAATGCCGTTGTTTGTAGGAATGTTGTCTAGATGCTCCGGTACAGGATGCGGATTCATCTTAATGTGGGGGTACTTCTCTTTGTGCCTCTGGAAATGCACTTTAAGGTTTCCTTTAGTTGTAAAACGGTTTCCACATATGTTACATTTAAACGGTCTTTCACCAGTGTGTGAGCGCAAGTGAATCTGCAAGGCACTGTCATTCCCAAAGGTCTTCCCACAGAACTTGCATTTATGCTTGTACATCTGCTCACCACCTCCATTCTTCAATTCTGTGATCCCGTGCAGCTTGGTTTTGCCTTTTTTGGAAGGATCTAGATTCGCTGCAATGTTTGTAAATGGACTCTGGAATGCCAAAACTGCTGGGGATTGTGGAAGAAATGCTGGAAGTCTGTTTGCTAGATCAGGGAGCCCTTTGATTGCATCAGGCTTCAGTGGTATTGACCCACTTCCAGCAAGTGATGTAGGTATGCTGTTGGACTGCGGTAATTTGTCTTGCTTGAGAGCTTCCAAGGACAAACTCTGGGTGCCTGTACGTTTTCCAATTAGAGCAGCAGCAGCTGAAAGTTGCTGAGAAAGATGTGCACCAAGTGCCTTCAGCGGATCCACCGTGCCTCCCATTGCAGACTGGATGCTCTGGGGTGTCATCATGGCCACCTGAATACGAATCTGTTCGGTCAGTTGGATCTGCTGCAGTTGCTGTTGCTGAAGACTAACCAGTTGTTCAAGGATCATGGGTATTGCATTAAGGGCATCTTGAGATGATGGTGGAGGAGACTTCTGAGTAGAAGAACTAGATGAATGCTGCGTTACAGCTACTCTGGTCGAAGGCATGGCTTCAAGAGTAACATTAGAGTCTTGCATTTTGGAAGCTGCCATGTAGCCCATGTCAAGGCTGTTGGACAGATCCTCCTGGGATTGTTTCAGGTCACTTTCTCCGTTTAAATTCAGCACTTCCTCAGTAGTGTCCGCGGACTCGATGCTGTGCTTCGACTGAGAAATACTACTAGAAAGCCCATCGCTGTGGTCACTTTGGAATTCAGGAGATCTCTGTGAGAATTCTAACGGCATTTCGCCCCCCTCCCCATCCTTCATAATGACAACCTGTTGGCTCTTGTTGCAGTTTCTCTTGTGTTCAAGAAACTCCATTTCATCAAAGAACTCAGCACAGCATTTTTCACAGACTCTCGTTTCCTCAATCCGACACCTCTTGGTTTCATTCCCATCCTCTGTATGGACACCTTGTAGAATCCCTGCAGCAATAATATAAAAACAAAGTTTAAAAACACCCAAAAAGGGAGAAAGAAAACAGTTGAACGATCAAGATATTATTGAATTATCATTTTACAACACCACCAATTTAAATCAGCATCTCTTTTGCTTCCCCAGAACTAGACACTGCTTGAGAGAGACACTTAAAAATAATAATTTGATCATTTTGAAAGGTTTAACTAATTGATAGTAGTTTAGATATTATGTTAACCAAGATTAGCATCCTAATGACTGAATAAAAATGAAAAAATGTGGGATTAACTTAAGTATCGCAATATTTTAAAAAGATCCATTTACAATACAAATGCCAAAAACTTTTTTTTTTCCTGATTAGTTAACGAGACCCAGACACATGTTGGAAAAAGTAACAATTTTACTTTTTGAATGAACATTATGGAATCGAAAATTTAGCTTTTCCATTTTTTAGCCAGCTCATGGTCCAAATGTTACCGCTTTGCATTTAAAATAAATTAATAAAAAATAAACAGGAAGGCCATTAACATTCCAGCAATGAAACTGAGAAAGGTTTATTAATTGCTCACCAGGCATCCTGTTTTTTTTATTGTTCATAAAAACCAGATACCACACAAGCTGTAGCTCGTGTTACATGGAAGTGAGAAATACACACATTTATCTAGACAAGCTGAGTAACTTTTAGATAAAATTCTCAGGTATGAATCACTTTTATATATATATATATATATATATATATATATATATATATATATATATATATATATATATATATATATATATATATATATATATATATATATATATATATATTGAGCCGAGATAAAATATGAAATTAAAGATTGATCTCAAAATAATTAGTCTAAATTTATTAAACGGATGAACTCAATCAATACAAGTTCAACAGCTAAACGCTTCAGGTGAAGGTAAATCTGTATGGAATCGAATCGCCACAAGGGGGCGCGTTGAGCATAAAATTCCATATAAAAGAACACAAGTGCGAGGGCATCATATTTACTCAAATTGTTTATTAAATACTATAAGAAAGGAAATAACTTGGGGTTAATTTAAAACAAAAACAACCATGATTACTTGATGTAAATGCATGTTGATGTTAAGTTATTGTGTTGTTGAAGTCAATCAAAAAGCGCATGGACAGAAGGGGGTCAACCTGGCCATGGATCACGCACTAAGGGCTACAGTTTACATATGTGAACAGCCATTGACCCCCCACCTCCACAAATACTCTTCCCCCATCTCCCATCCCCCAGCCTCCATATGAAGCTTAAAGAAAACTCATGCATTTGAACCAAGATGGGGGGTTTATTGCTTTTGTGGCCAGTTTGTTCCCGGAATCAAGTTTCATCCAGAAAACCTGTTGATCGCCTTTGTTTTGATCATCACCTCTAGATCTCCAACATTGACCGAAAACTTGTTCATAACACATTACGAGATCAATATTAACCCCCAAAAGAGTTAGCTGGAACTTTCTCTCCCATGGCTACATGAGCATCAGTTTAAAAGTTCAGCAGAACCTGGGATTGGGTTCTTCAGAAGTACTGGAGTGGGGGTGGGAGGGGAGGTGCTGAAGACCAATACTAAAAAAAATAAAAATCAATGTTTTTTTTTTTTTTTTTTGTTAAAAATTACAACATGCACTCACTAATATTAGATTAATAAATATTGGGAGTAGAACTTAATATAAAAGTGGCCCAACAGACACATTGTAACAGTCAAATATTATATAAATATCATATTTTGAAAATATTGTAATTCAAATAAAAACGGTCTAAAATTAATCCTAAATCATCATCATCATCATCATCATCATCATCATTATTATTATTTTTTTACATTGTTAACACGTTCAGAATGAATTTAAAATTAAGAGGTCATGAGGAAACACTGAACAGGTGAAAAAAAACTTTTTTTTTTTTTAAATATATAATATAATTTCATAAACAGTATTATCCCCAAAATATCTTCGAGCAGCTCTTACCACTTTCTTTTGAACCGGGTTCTTCCGAGTTGATGTGCTGCGGTTTGGACTGCTTGCGTCGCGACATGGCAAAGGGCTACACCACCATCTGGGGCAAATAGTAACACGCTTTACTCCCTGCTCCTTGGTAAATTCTCCAGGTCGCCCGAAATTAACCGTTCAAGTAGAAATGCGCATGTCAAAGTAATTATTATTATCAATAATGCATTGCGATTTATCATGGTGCCCTGACAGCTGATTGGCTCCAGTCCAAGTGCTTGCACATTATTCAAATAAGCTTCATTGATGAGGAAAGCAGAACGCGATAAAGAGGCGGGAGTAGAACCCTGCGGAGAGCCAATCAGATTCCGATGGGCGTGTACTAAATGGGGGCGTGGATATCAGATTAGTGTGTTGCTTTATAATTATTAAGCAGTGTTGCATAGAAACTTCCAGAAATTCCAGCTTTAGGATATGCACTAGTGATCAAATAAAGTGCAGAAAAGATGCAGAGCAAATCTTAGAAACAATTGGGTTAGTGTTTAAAAAGAACTTGATTCTTTTGATTGATATTAATAATAATGGGACATTAATATCACCTCATACAGCTTCATATTTAAAGTTTATCTTTCTTGATTTTTGTAGAACATATGTTACATTATATGAAATTTGTCACGTATAATGCAGACAACCTTCTACAATCTTCTACCATCTCGCTAAACATATAAAATCTGTATATTCAGATTTGGTCAGATTTATATGTTTTTATATATATAAAAATTAAAAAAATCTAATATAAAACTGCACAAAACTGTTTTTACACAATCAAACAAACAATTTTGGTTATGCAAAATTTTGGAAAATATAAAAGGAGAAAATTATAAAAATGAATTTTTAAATAATGAACTTAAAAACAGGCCAGTTTTTACAGTCTCGAGTCAAAGTCAAATTTCTTTGTGCGTCATCATCCATCGATTTAAATATGAAAATCAAAGTTGAAGCTGTTGTCATCACTACACACCTGTAACATGATCCGGGGCCTTTTTTCGTGTGTAATGTTGTAATGTTTTTGCAAAAAAACATAACCTAAAGAGAGTATTAAAACATATAAAAATATGTCTTCACTGCAGACATACACTTATATTTGCTTATATCTCATGAAATGTTCACATACATAGACTCACCTTAGAAAATAGAAATTGCACATTATACTAGTCTAGTCTATATATACACATAAAACCATCCACAACTTATGTCATGTAAAATGGTTTGAATAATCTACAAGTGGTGCATTGATCATCACAGTCTTCTTATCATGTGTTGATTTTAAGTTCATAGTACTCTATATCAAACACAACGGCAACAATGGACTCTGGCCAAAGTCTTTAAGACTAGATATGTATAATTTTTTGGATTTTTCCATTAAAATCACTGCCATTTACTGCCATTGTTAGCTGTAATTCATGGTCTATTAACACTGCAGATTGTGACTTAAATTAAGCAGCCACAGCAAATGGCTCACAGTCTATCCCAAGTATGTTTTTTTCAAAATGGACAGGGATTTTAATCCCCGAACCCCCGCTCACGTTTGCATAATGCGAGAGTGGTAAGTGCTCAGGGAGTGAGAAGGAATTTACTGCCTTCCTCAATAGATGGCCCAGCCATTACCAATACATCTCTCTCTGTCAATTGTTTATGTCTTACACTATCACACAGTAGATTGATGGCCCTAAAGTCTATTGAGATAGGAAGTAACAACAAGCTATTTCAGCAGACATCTGGTAAAGGCAAAAATAAATCTGATTTAAAGATTTGATATAGATCTATACCTTGCCTTGTTAACAGGTTTTTTATGCGTTATCATTTCTTAGATGTTTGGAAGGATGAAAGAAAGAAATATGACATATGAACAGCTTTTGATTCATTTGCTGGACACAATGTTTTATCTTATATATTAGATCTAATGGAAGTCAATAAAAATGTATATTATTTTTTGTTAGATTTTAAACCACACACAAACCTGATTTCTTTTTTATCTACAAGTTTGCTAAATATCCGGTGTTTCTGCCATCTTGCAGAAGCATAAAAAATGCTTAAGAGCACATATTCATATTTAGAGTAAGACAAATTGCACAAAAACTCAATAAGAGTTACTCTTGTAAACTGTAACCAAGGGTTACATGGATAGATGTGTATGAGGTATGAGTGACCTTTGGTCATCAATATTAAAGATAGCAATAATTTGATTTTGGAATCCTGATATATTGATTATATTCATTAATATTATATGTTTTGTCTATTTCCATCTGACTGATGGACAGATGGGGCTGTTAAGATTCATTGGAGATATTGGAGATATTGAAGAAACTGCAACTGATCCACACAGAACCAGGAAGCCTTTTAATAAGTTTCTCTTAAACGTTGTAAAAAATTCTACCTATCCATTGTTTTCTTACACTGAGATAAAGAAAAGTCATCAAACTGCCATGACATAGAAGGACATGACTTAAAAAAAGATATATAACATAAAAGATATAATAACAAACGTCCATCAAGTCCAGACTGAGTCAAAGAAGGAAAAAGAGAAGGAGCGCAGTCTAGACAGTTTATGACCGTCAATTACAACCTGCGCCTTGATTGCGCTCAAGCTAAACAATTCTCACAGTTTGAGTAATAAACCCAAAGTGGTGTGTGAAGGAAAAAAGGGGGGACGTTTCATCTTCTCAAATCATCCTTTTTTCAGAATGAACAGATGCTTTCTTTGACATTTTTTCCAGAGGGGAGTGGTTTTAAACCTAGAGGATCTATCTCATTATCTCTGTCCATTCTCACACGCTCAAGAACATGTCTAGAAAGCAATGTAAAAACATGCTTTGGGAAAAAATTTTGTTGGCATATTTTCAATATATCCCGATTGACTGTTCCTGACTGAAACTGTTTTGACTGTAACAGACTCTAACAGACCTTTATATACATATTCATGCAAAATGTGAACAAAAAGATTAAACATTTGTCCAAAAAAGCAAAACTGCTTATTGGTCTATTTGCATAATATGGTTCTTGTACTGGGAAAATTATTATTTGAGAGTTTATGCCACGTAAAGCTTCTTTAGAAACATTTTATACCACTTTTAGCTCAGAAATATACAACAAAACAATAAAAACAGGTTGTATATTTGTTGAATGCAGGGAAGACCCTCAAAAGGACAAATAAAAACCTTTTAATGCCATGCTCATTGCTATACTCTTTTATTTTTTGCCCTTTATATGTGGATGGATAGGATATTTGTTTATTCTCCACTATATTGTAGTTTTTGCACTGAGCAGGTTGTGAAACAAAGAGTTGCTCAATTCCAGGAAACAAAATGTTTGTAAGTGGAAAGCCTTCACCAAGACTTTAAAGAGCGATTATAAAATTATAAATTGAGGAAAAAATGTTTGAAAAACTTAATAATAATGCGCAGTTCAAGTGTGATGGTCAGTTGTCAAGATAATGAGACACACTATTATTGTAAATTCACATAAATTCTTATAACAAACATTTGCATGGGACTATTTTTGAAATTATTCATTTCATATTGACCATTGCATAATGTAATGTTTCTATAAAAAAACAAAAAGCTATGTTTTTTCAGATGGTCTTTCTCTTTCTTTTTTTTCTTTTCTTTTTTTACCAGGGTCCTAAAAGGTTATGACTAATAGCAACTGGACAATAATGGTTTGACACTTGAAGTGCACTTGTAAATTGAACATGTGTTCCTGGAGTCAGTGTAAAACATGAAAGGGTGAAGAGCAATCCAAAGGCTGCTGGGATTTTTCACATCAACATGCCAGCCTGGATTCTTTTAGCGTTCTGGGTTCCACTTTCGCACTTTGTATTCAACAATAAGAAATGTCACTTTACACTTCAACATTGCTACCACACACATGCACACCTGCTATAATAGCTTTAGCTCTTTGTGTTCTATGTGACGGGTTCATATTAGAGCATGAATCATAATAATCCTAGAACTGGTCGATAAAATAAAGAACATACCCAATCACTAAGAATGTTGAATATATGAATACATTAAATAATATAATAAAATTATTAATTAAAATTCATTTTACATGAAGCTATGGCAGACTATCCAGCATCATCCATATCTTTTCATATACGTTCATGCAAAGCCAATGCAAATACATACAAACACATGCTTTTGTATCAGCACATCTGGTGTTCAAATCCCCAGGCTTTCAGACTTTTCTTCATTATTAGAACATCCAGTGGCATTCCAGTCTGTCATCAAGGCCATAGTAAGAGGAAGCTACCCTAGCACAAATCACTCGTTCATACGATTCACCTGATTATAATGGATCATAAAGGTTTAAATTGAATTACTTCATTGGACAGTTCTTGATCTTTTGTCAATCTTTTGAAGAATGGCTCTGAACATAATCTATTTAAATACAGAAAGTTAACAAAAAGGATTGATCAGGACACACAGTTTGACCAGTATTCCCTGATATTGTGGATGTCTAAACCTCTTTCTTTATGTTGGTTAATCCGGCTTTCATACAGCTTCAGAAAGGGTATACATGATGAATAGCGCTGCATTTATAACATTAATTATTAATCAATGATCAGCAAATTCCCAGACACAGGGATGTTATCATAAAAAAAAAAGCATATTCACCATACAGACTGTCTACAGAACTAATTATGCACAATGTTTTATGGTGGCTGAACAGCTGTAACTTAATTCATAGTGAATAGTCAGGCTTTAGATAAATATCTCTTAAAGCTTTTGTTTGCTAAAAAAAATAGTAATTATTGAATAAAACAGTGATATTTTACAGTGATGTTAGAGGAAAATAATCAGTCGCAAAGTGCTGTGGTACTTTTTTTGTGCTAGAACAATTACCCATACTAATACTGGAGACCAAAAATGTCTACTTAAGATTTTTTTCCCAATTATATGTTTTGTATTTGTTACATAACAGCAAGGAATTTATATTCACATATTGTTAAACTTAAATTCAATATAAAATTTGAAGTAAATCAGTTGCTACTATAGAAAAGATATCTTTCTAATAATCACCATCAGGAGTGCTGTTGTAGAAAATGAAGGAAAATGAACACCTTGTGTCCAATAAGATTCGAGAATTCAACAATGCTAACGTAATGATACATAAAGTACAGCACAGTAAATAGATTTATGCATCGTGACGTAGAGTAGACCTGTAAGATTCTAACATATTCACAAGAGCACACAAATTTTAACTAATTTTAATTTATTAACAAAAAATTGTACAAAGTACACTCTCAGAAGGCTAAAGGAACACTTCTGAACACTAATCTCAGTATTTTAGGTCAAGGCTAATTATTTTATGACGTTTAAGAATCTAGAAATTGCTGTAACACATGGGTGATAGTATGATGTCAGGTAGATGTGACACTATAAACTCAAATTACCTGATGGTGCTTCTCAACATATATATTATTACTTTTAGAGGATAGCACATAATAGACAAATTCTGTCTATAAAACAAATGTTGAATTAGCCGAAAAGCATGCAATCAGTAAGGTTTATGGTTCTTTTGAAGATTTTTTGGTTAAATTTTGCACTAGTTAATCAGAAAATAATAAGATTAGCTTTGTTAACAAAATGTTTTCTGAGGAAAAAAAAAATGGGCAAAACTACAATGTGTACTAATACAAAATTTTTATACAACAGTACAGAAGAATTAACTTTGGTTATGTTTACACTGATAGCATTAATACAATACAGCTACCAGCTAATGGCATTACAAAACTGTAAACTAGAGGTACACTATATGGAAAAGTTTTGGGGCACACAGCTTTACAGCCATATGTGTTTCTCCTAAATGTTGGTAGCATTATTTTCCATACACTTTAGTTAGAAGACGCAAACCTGTTCCAGAATGACAATACCCCTGTGCATAAAGCCAGCCCCACGAAGATATGGTTTACATGGGTTAACCTTAACCCTACTGAACACTTTTTAAATAAATTGGAACGCTGACTGCACCCCAGGCCTCCTTATCTTATATCAGGACGTGTCTACCTAAAGCCCAATGTGGCTGAATGATCAGAAATCTCCAAAGCACACTCCAAAAAGTGAATAGATAGAGTTTATTATAACAGCAAATAGATACAACTGATATTTCTAAAATATTTTATAATAATATATAATTTCACATTAATTCACAATTCACAGTTCACATTAATTCAAACAACAACTGTACCTTATCCTACCTGCACATTTAAAATTGCACATCCTGCAAAATACAATGATGTTGCCTCGTTTATATGAATTATTTTTGTCTTTATCATATGTGTATATAAACATACATACATACATACATACATACATACATACATACATACATACATACATACATACATACACACATACATACATGCAGAGCGATAGCAGAGACTTATAAGAAAGGTTTATATGAAAATTATTGTTAGATATATATTTGTGTGTTGAGGGAATATGAGGCTAAAATAATTTAATGATTTGTGCTCAAAGGGTATAAATGTAAATTTAAGGAATAAAAGCACTGTTTGTTTGGGTTTTTTTTTTTACAAAAATGTTACTGAATTGATATTTCAAAGTACAATTTCCCTAAAATAAAGGAAACTTATGAATATTAGTTGAAAGAAAGAACTTATTAAGTACTTTTCACCCGTGAACATAAAGACAGCTATAATTAAATGAGTGAATTGCCCATTGGATCCTGTGCAGAGGTAAACGTGGTGACAATAGTGCTTCTATTGTCATTGCTCGAGTATGACAACTACCTCCATCAACAAACAATAAACGTGTGAGCAGAGCCTCCCAGCACCCCCACCCCCCATGGAGAGGTATTCTCACCAAAAGTCATCATATTCACACACACACACCTAACACACAGCCATGAGAGGAGGATACAAAAAAAATCTGCTGAGTAAATAAAGAAGTACAGAAGGCTAATCAGAATGTGTTTACCCATTCCCTGATAATCCCAAAATTATAAAGAACTATGACCAGCCAAGTCAACACAGCACATCATTGCTCCTTATCAACACGTAAACAATGCGAGGGTGCAGCGGTGGACTGACCGTGCTATAATTCTTCTTCTTAAATGCCTTAAATTGTGTGAAAAATATTCCACAAGCCAGTGACACTAATGTTATTGTATGAACATAATCCAGCTTTTCAAACATTAGACTGAAATTATTGAATAATATCCTGGGTTAATGGCGTCATATTTTTATGTACAGTTTAAAGATTTTAGTTAAAGTCTTTATGGTACTGAGGTTTGTATTCATTGTGTGTTTTTTTGGGTAATGACTACAAGGACATAGATATTATATGCAATAATTTTGATAACATTGGGTTTTACAATGAAATGTTTTTTTTTTTTGTATTTTAAGACACATATGTAACTGTGGGAGTCCCTTGTCCCTCTTTGAGAACCACAGCTTTAAAGGATTGATGTGGGTACTGTGTTTTTGGATAAGGAGGAATAGTGTGAATAGGATAAACTGAGAAATTGTGTCACAGCACACACACAGTCAGGCAGTCACCATCAAGCTGTGAGTCAACGGGGGGGAACAATCCTTCAAATTTAAGCCATGATCTCAGGAGAGTGGTTGTAAACATTTACTGGCTGAAAAGTAATTCATAGTGAAGTTGTTGCAAAAAAACAAAGGACATGTCACAAAGCAGATTTACAATAATATTAAAATTCCGGGTACGGATTTAGAAGACAGTGGCAAGGGCAAACTCCTAAAAGCAGTGGCAAGGTGAGTAACACCCAATACGTTGGCCATTTTGTAGTGTCATAACCTGGAACTGAAAAGGACTTCATTTGGATTATGCCATGAATCTACACCAAATAACGCACGATACTGACATGAAATGGGTTAAAGTTGGCCTAATTATTTACAAAACAAATTGCCATTGCATAAGAATCCCCCTATATGTGTGTTACAAAGATGTACAATTCGAGAAGGTGGATACTTATGCAAACATACACACTATGCAATTGGATGTTCTGAGATTTATGTCAAATCCAATTTGGTTTAAAAAGATCCTCAAATATAGATTGTACACAGATTAATAATGAATGGTAAAATGTCAATTTTCATAGCAGTGATGGATAGTGTTGGCTGTAATGCACAGAAAATCATCTTATTACCACATGAAAAACCAAACAAAGTTTTATCCATAATTTTATTAAATCCCACTCTTAAAAGTCCCATGATTTAATTAAAAAGATGCTACTGACTTTCCATGATGCCCACTCTGAATCACTAGCAGACACCATCTTCGATTTGTTCGATCTAAACTGATTGCAATCTCTGGTTATTTCACAATGAGAGTTTTTTTGTTTCAGACAGCACTACAGAATATAATCACCAAGTACTTTACATATTTATATATACGATTCAGAAAAACAATCTACTCTAGCAAATAGTAATAAGGGTTTCTTTATGTTAAAATTTAGCTATTAGCTTTGGCGTCATATTCAGCTTTGTATTATTTTAGACAAGGATCTTTGTATTATTTTAGACTACTATCAGGTTTAGCAGTTAGCAGACTTTTCCAGGTAGAATACATTTATCACTTGCTTTAGCTGTTAAATAAATATAGTGATGGAACACTGTTTCGATTTTAACAGTAAATACATCACTGCATTTAGGAACTTTGGTTAAACTAAAGCTCTTTTATTGGAATACATTAGCAATTTAATTTAATATTACATTTTATAATGTCATTAAACGCTCAATTCTGATTGGTCGAAATGTGGTAATTAACTTTCTATGACAGAAGATTGGGCAGCAAGGCAAACATTACTGTTTCTATTGTAACAATGTACATAGGAGCATAGTGCTCCACATGTACAAATGAAAAAAAATATATATCTTTGAGGAATCAAATTTTCTTCTTCACAAGTCTCTAGTGAAACAGTAACAGCAACAGTATTTCTACTATACACAGTGGTACACAGTACACAGTAAAAACAAGACAACGTTCCTCCAGGACCCTGGTGCTACACTAAACAACATAGAGCAACAACACACAACATAAAGCTACATAAAGTGCAATTGAGTGCAAACAGTGCAGACAAAAGACAGTACAGACAGACAACACAGGACAGTGTGGGACAATACACATAACACAAGATAGCGCCGACCAGTAAACCTACTGTATACTCTGAATATACAGTACTGTGCAAAGAGGACTATAAAGGCTATAACCAGGAGTATATGTAAACAAACACAATGCAGTGCAAAAAACAGCAAACGGTGTAATAGGGTTTAGTATAAATAATAATAAATAAATGGTGGTGTAAATGATTGAGATGAGTAATGAGTGTGTGTTGAGTTCAGGTTCTACAGTTCAGTAACACACACTTGAGTGAGTGAGTGAGTGTGTGTGTGTGTGTGTGTGTGTGTGTGTGTGTGTGTGTGTGTGTGAGTTTCAGTTTAGTTCTGTAAGAAACTCTGTAAGAAAATCAGAGGTAAAGCTGTTAATAAAAGTCACTTCACATAATAAAAAAAATTGAACATGCTTTTACAAATATTGGAAAATGTAACTTTTGTTTAATATATCATTATTGTATTATGGTTAAATAATTTGAAAAAAATAATAATTTATATCACCAAGCAGGCTACTTTGTATTCTGGTGTTATGAGTGTACTCAGTTTACAACATTACAAATACATTTAATTTACATACAAAATATTAATATGTTGTTTAGGCTCCCGTTTAATTTTGCATAATATTTTGGTTGAAATGTTTTGTGAAATACATTTTTTTAACCTGCATGGGATGATGTAAAGAACATATGCATGCTAACACTGCGTAGGCAAACACATACACATGTTGTCTTTGTGTGGTTTAATTGTTATGACTGTTTACTGTTGATAATCACAGTCTGAAATATGATCTTGGTAAAATATTATGTATGATATATAATTATATTTCATGGTACTTTAGAGTTCAATATTAGACTATGGAATTTGAAAAGCTTTTTTCTATTCAAACCCCCCGTGGCTATAATATTTTTCTTCACTGAAAATAAAATGTCAAGTTGTCATGTTGATAATTTCATATGTGAATGCAATTATAATATAATTGGCAAATAATGTGGCAGCCATTCAAATAAATAAACCAATAATGTTCGGCTTATTCAATCTGCTTCATCTTTAGTGCTGTTTTGGGACTCATGTAGTTCCAGAAAGACAATATGAGGCATTAAATACATTTCATGCAAAGCACAGTGACCAGTATATTAAAGCTGGTGTGCATTAATCATTAGGCAAATATGTATCTTTGAATATCACAGGTGTGGCCTGGCTGAGGGTGTTGTGACACATCAACAACACCAATGAACCCGAAGCAATGAAAATGAATCGAACCATAGTCTTTCAAACACCTGCTTAAGGACACTGTAGAGCATGCAGCAGTGTACTTTACACAATACTGGTAAACATGTCATCTGTAAAGGATTTTACAGCAAAGTTACTTTCAATGATAACAAATTAAACCAATAATAAAAGCAATATTTGATGTGGGTTATTTTATGTTGTTCATTAATGTTTGTTTAATTATTACATTTTTGTAATTGACAAAGCCTGGAAATCAAATATTAATAAATCCAAATAATGAAATAATTCTTTATGTGTCACTGCGAACAAAGCCTGAATATACAAGCACCCTATCCTCCAAACAATTCTCCAGTTGAGATCATTAAGTGTACTCTTTAATCTCTGGTTTCATAAAAGATATAATAAAAACAGAAGCCAATTTTTGTATTCGTTCTACGAGACACAAATTCTTGTCAATCCTTAATAATTTTTAAATACGAATGCAAAATAATGAAAATCAAACCAAGGTGGAGTATGAGAGCTTTTTATAATATTGATTGTTTTTAAAGCCGAAAATGCTCTGAACATCTCATTTGCATGTGATTTAAAATGAAAAACAAATGAATGCAACGTACTTGGACCAGTGTGACCCCGCTTTGCTTTCAAATCTGCTTATGTATGAGTGCCATGTAGTTTGCTGAAAAAAAAATAACAACAAACATTTTATACAAAATTATTATAATGTAGGGTGAGTCAATTCTTTGAGTGTAAGTTTCTGTTTTCCTAAATGTATAACTTATATACTGTTCTGGCATGATTAATATATGACATAGTCTCCTCTATCACCTGCTATGTGCTGTTATATGACTATAAATGTACACCAGTTGTTACAGACAAACATACAGAATCAGACTTATTTAAATACCATTTACAATGGAGCACTTAATTGCTTTGTTCATGTTGTGGATTTGTTGCACAGCCTTTAAGAAACTCGTGGAGGCTTGGCTATACTAAGTGCACTTGAATTTTAATGGAGAACCTTCTTCAGTCTTCTCCTGCGGTCTATTGTGTGCTCTAATGTGATCTTTCTTGCTAGGCAGTCATACACTAAGGCAAACCTATGCTCACTGTAATTACCTGTATTACTCTATCATTGTAAGTAGTGTGAATTATTATATATAAAGGTGATATCATTCATACTTTGACTGCATCATATAGTTTGAATGGATTGTATGTAGCAGCATATTCTGAACTTATGCTTTTTTTCCCCAGCTGGTGGAATTCTGCTCATTGTTGTATGTAAATATAAGAATTAGAATGTGGTCACAGCAAGAATTTGTCATTGTGGGCTGTTTTGAGGTTGTTTGCACAGATGGCAGCAAATCAAGTTATTTGAAAGGTGGTGGGTTGCAGCAAAGACACTGGCATTCATCATGGCATCATTGCCAGAAAGCAAACCAAGTTATTTATGAGCACCCACGCAGATATCTATTATATAGACGTATGCAGAGAAAAAGACTGGACGGTTTACTAGAATCTCGGGATGAGAGAATTGTTCAGGAAATTAAGGTTCATCATTGTGATCATTATTCTCTTAAAGGCTCCCATGAAAGATTACTACTCTTACTGTTACTGCGTTCTCTTATTTAATAAGGTTGATGGAATGAAACGGACTGGGCATCCTTAAGCATTAAACAACCTAGACATCCTTTTTTGTGTGCAACATTAAAAACATGAAATGATAATCAAGCATATTCAGCGATGATAAATAATAAAAGCTCCCTATTTTGCACCTCGGCCATGAAAGCTTGCTGAATATTACTGGCTTTCATCCACAGCGTTCTGTTTGTTGTTCAGCTTCTCTCATCTTTGTCAATACAAGCTATGATCTCCCATTAGCATGCGTCCGGCATTGGGAAATGGATAAAGGTTGCGTACTGTTGTCACGGAAACCAAATAAATGGCACCCGGGGGCCAAACAATGGCCCGAGAGCCTTTTTCTCCCTTGGCCACATCTGCCACTCTGCATTCACACTTACGGGATGTTCTGCTGATTATTTTTTGTGCTTCCAAGCCCCTTCAAAAAAAAAAAACAGACAGGCGGCGAAAAATGGGTGCACTTTGGATAGAAGCCAACTTCTGATTCAGTGCATTGAATGATTGATTCAAGGCTTGGTACTATAGGTAATGACTGTTTTGGCCTGGAACTCTCTGGTATTCGGGAACAAAGCAGAACGCACCAAATAATGTAGTTTTTTTATCCCATTTTTACACTGCTGATTAAAATGGTGCTATGAAATGGTTTGTCAGAGTTTCACCGATCACATTATTTACACATTTTAGTCGGTTTGTGTACCGAGCGAAGTAAAGGCATGCTTTTTTTGGTCCCAGTGTATACT
The DNA here is from genome assembly GCF_014805685.1 of Silurus meridionalis. NCBI lineage: Eukaryota > Metazoa > Chordata > Actinopteri > Siluriformes > Siluridae > Silurus > Silurus meridionalis. The sequence continues at coordinate 11,178,464 of NC_060899.1, forward strand.
TGTACGCCAATAAAGCCTGACTTGACTTGATGTTTCTTTTTTTGCGGGAGGACTTGTTTTTACACACACAAGCCCTGGGATTATCTGTTACAGCCCCGCCATAACTCAATATAGAAGTTATAAATGACTGTGGTACTGGGCAACCACATGCTGAGAAGACAGGGGGGAAAATACCAGCATGCAAACACTGTGGCTTGTGGCAACATTTTCACCTCAGGTTAACTGAGAGTGCCATGGATGAGTCATGTCCAATGGAAAGTGAGGGAAAACTATCATTCCAGGTTGTGTTACAGTTTTCATATCGAAATTAAGATTTTATAATGCAAACTGGACAATGTTAATAATATTGCGAGAAAAAAAAATGTGTGGCCCGGGCATGACTAGTGCTTTCAGCTCCCCAAACAGATGTCCCTATTCACAAAAAGTTATACACGGTAGGGCAGACAAATGGATCAGGTGTCTGTGCGTTATCTGCACCTTTTCATGTGTAAATGAAGGATCGTGAATGTGACTTTTCCAGCAACAGGTTTTTGATGTCAGTATATATGAGATGAGTGTACTGCCCCCACTGAACCACAGGAACAATGGCCTGTGGCCATGGTCAATTCAGATGGAATGGCTCAAGCCTTTGTCCTTGCACTACTCAGCTGGCCTGCAGCTTATGGACAGAGAAAGAAAAAAAGGGCGAGGGAGATTGCTGTGTAAAAGGGGCGACAAAAAGATATTTAGGAATTGTTGCAAATCACATGTATCTCTCCATTGTGTTTAATTCCAACAAGAGGCAAGAGAGGTGAAGAAGGAAGGTATACAAGCCACCTGCTTTCCTCCCTTAAAGATTACACACATTCAAAGTCAGAAAGTTTTGAATAAAAAAGCTCAAGAGGTTTGAAATTATTCCATGTTTCTGCCTGTGCAACCTATAAATGCAGCATGATTTTAATGAAAATTAGCACAGAGGTTAAGTACATTTGACTTTTTACATAGGCTGCAGAGTGTCTTTTCATCTGCTCCGAATTATCATTCATGTTGCCATGTGATCTCTCACAAGGTTCATGAACTTCTTAAGCAAACACAAGTCACCTTAAATACAATCCGTCAAAACCTTGTCTCCCCCCACAATGCAGCTTAGATGCTGATATAACCCAACATGGCTCTCGATCCATCTCTGACCACAAACGTGTAGTGCAGGTTACGGAGATCCAGTTTTGTCACTGCAAATTTATCTGACTTGTGCCTGTCCCTTTTTTTTGACTTTAGACGTGCCTAGTCATGCAGAGCTGAGGCCAGCTTTGCACGGAGGGTGTTCACCCTCTGCTGTCTATATTGATCCAACAAATTTGCCACAAATCATTTCACAAATGCCCAGCGGGGGGCTTTAGTAGCCAGTGGAAGTGCCCCATTCAGCCCGCCTGTGCCCCTGTGGAGAGGCAGACCCAGTGCCTGGTTCATTTCAGTGGATTGACAGCCTCTGATCATTCAGCCATCTGTGGGGTGGGCTGGCCTGCGCTTATAAGCTCTTTATGCTCCTTCAGATGTAACAAAAAAATTAGAAAGCAAATCAGAAATCAAAGAAGAAAAGCTGGCAGGTGCTCAGAGTTTAGCATCAGAGCCTAATTTAGGGGATTTTATATATTTCTATAACACTAGAGCCTTTCTATCTTGCTTTAATATTCAATTGGGAATCTACACCTAATGCCAAAATACTTTTGTTTTGTATTAGACTTTTTTTTTAACCCTATAACCAAACATGGTATATTGTATGTTTATGTTAGGAAATTAATCCATATGGACGTTTACACAGAAATCTCTTCATGTGAGTGAAAAAAATTGCCCCTGGATGTACAGGCAAGTAATAAATGGAAAATAAATGATTTGATTGACAAATTTTTTGACTTTCCCAATTTTTTCTTTCAAAAACAACAACAAACCAAAACAAACTAACAAACATAGAAACATTGATTTTGATAAGGATTTGGTTTGATAGTTTAACAGGTGTACCCACTTGCTGAACAAACTGCAGCTGGAGATACTTGAGACCAGCGAATGTTGTAAGTGGAGTGCAGGGTCACAGATGCACAGCCAGAAGTAACTGACAAAGGCCTTGGCCCATGTGCAATGCTGCCTCTGGTGACTTTATTAATCATTAATCCCATTGCATCTAAGTTTACGGCTGCATGGTGGGGAGGAAAGATAATGCAATATCTCATTAGAGAAGCAAATACAATGAAACACAAACAAAAAACAAATAGACAAACAAAACACTAAAAATCAGCTTATAATAATACACAACAAAAAAGTGTACAAAGAAGTAAACATTTATGTCACATGTTATAACAAAACATATATCATAAAATGACACAAATGTATAAATTATATGGTGAAATGCGTATAATTTAAGATAATATTTGTATGTTTAAGACCAATGACAGGATTGATGTCTCTTCCTGAGGTTCAGAAAGAGAGCAGTGTAATTTTGGAGAATAACATCATTATTGACCACTGGCTTTCTCTGGCAGCAGAAACAGAGGCTTGGTGTGTTGCTGCAATGACCCTCACCAATTTGGGTCATAAATTTGCTCCACCCTGAACCCACCCATTGCCATCCATATCCTTTTTAATGCACAATCCATTCAGGTGTTTCGAAGTGTGTGTGCATGCAAAAGTGAGAGCCTCTCCACAGGGAAGTGAACAGAGGCCCTTCATTAGGCACTCTTACAATCTCGGTCACACATAGGCAACTGTATAAGCAATAAAAAACCCCCAAAGACATGCTAGGCATCATGGTGCTTTTTGTGGCTGTCATGGTGGTAACTACTTTTTATAACCTCTATTATGTGGTCACCTGCTAATATTTTAACTGCAAGCTCGACCTCAGCATGCGATCATCAGAAACCGATACCTTGAAACACAGCTAAAGACAGATTGGGTCTCCAGGTCTATGGATAACCTTACATACTCTGAATTTAATGTCAATGTCAAACCAGTAATGTGTGATCAAACTGACAGATTTTTTTTTCCATACAGTGTATGTAATGTTTTATCTAACTACAGAAACTACACTGATATGTCACGTTTGAAGGTAGCTAAGTGGATTGTTTATTTATCTTATAAAAGCACATGAGAAGGACATGCATATCATACATACATGTGTAGAAAAAACTTACTACAGATAAAGTTGGACATTTACAAATATAATGCTTTCAATCTATAGACATTTGATATGGTTAGGCTCTGCTCCATCTACCCATTATGAGATGAGACACCATTGACTTTAACTTTAACCTTTGAACTTGGGCTGTTTTCCCTATATCTTGACACTGGCCTGGTCTGAAAGGGGCAGTAAAGTGTGTTGGTTTTTTGTGTAATTTTATAATAATTTGTATGCATATAAACAAAATGTGGCTAAGAAGATTTAATGTATAGTATTGTATAGAGTATTATTGCCAACCTGAAGATTAGAAGTTAGAATAATAGAAATTAACTACAAGTAAACTGATTTTTGGTACATCAAAGGCTATTTGTTTTATATAGATCTCCAATTCACATTGCAAGACTGACATTATTTATGAAAAAAATGCAAAGTCTCTGGTTATGTAGAACTGAGCCGAGCAGTAGACAGGATTCCAGTGAATGGTCATACTTTCATCCATGTCCCAATCTGCACTTAACTTTGCCACTAAGCTACAAAAATGATCCTTTTCAGTGTTTGCTTAAACATTCAGAGGCCTGGTTGGACACCCACAGATGTCAAGAACAAGCTATTTAATGGCATAAAGATTTTACAGAGTATTATTACAAAGAAAGTAATATCTACAAAGCAGGGATTTGGTTGCAATGGCATAAAGAGTTTGCTGACCTCCAAAAGAACAACCTATTAACCAGAAGATAATGTATGGCTATCCACTGTAACAGATAAAAACTGACATCTCAAAAGACACAGACACATCAATAATGTGATGTATACACTGCATTTGCCACATTAGAATCAAAACCCATAGTTTTCCAGAATGTTGGATGAAGTATGTGCAGTAGAAACGTTATCACCACCACAACATGAACTCTTTCTGGACTCATTCTCGACACTTGTTGCCACAGTAATGTCAGTAAAGAGGATTATGACTCTGAGGAACAAAGCTGTGTCCATCCACTGGACATTTTAGTCCCTGCATTACCAGAGAATTCAATACACTTTCAATTGACTGTCCATCCAAGAGCTTTTTAACACTACCCAATCTTAATGTCATCTGACAAACTGCATAGTGGTTCACTTGCATCCTATCCCCTCTTTTAGAACTTTTCACTCATCACACAATGTTTACATATTATTAACTATTCAACTTTAGTTAACAAGTCTCACTACAACATTTGTTACATTACAAATTTGAGGTTTTGCATGTTCACTTCTCTGTCTGTTTTGACTTGTGTTTCTTTAGGTTCTCTCTAGTCTGTACAACCTTTTTGCATGCTTACAAGTTTGAGCGTTGTCAAGTCCTCCCACGTTATTTTCTCGCATCCCTCTCCATATCAGTTACTATTTAAGCGATATAAAGACCCTTTCCTGGTACTAACACCTGTTATAAAATATAAGAATACAATATCATAATAATGTCCCTGTCATTTTTTCCATAAATAGTTCTGCTGTGATTTCGAAATGCAAGCACCATGATCAACATTTAATTGGGTGTTCTGTCACTTTACAAAATGCAGTAATATATTTTGAAAGATGATGTGTGAAATAATGCTGTGACCAAAAAATAAACAACAAAAAAATCAGAAACAAACAAAAGAAATTATGTATCAGAAAAGAAATCTACATTTTGATCTATACATCATAATATTTCCATGATTATATCACAAAGCATTTGGGCAATTTAAATGTCATCACAAGGATCTTTGCTAGAAATCTATTATAGGACATGCAAATGTTTTGCAAGCAATATTTAAATTTTTACTTCGAGGTCCAGTTTGGGTCATCAGATTGATGCACACAAAGAAAGAAATATAGTACTCCTCTCTTGGCTACAGATTTTTCTCATAAAAAATCTTTGATAGCTTAGCCATCTGGTCAGGGCTAAGAAAAAAAAAACTCATAAAAGGGGCCCTCCTAGGTTCAGGAGACCCTTGAAGATTGTTATAGTAGACTTTACTAAAGTTGTCAGCCACGGTGTTGTCATGACTGTCAAATGTGTATTTTTGTCTTATAAACCATTTTTTCCAATAGAGTCTAATCTCATGATACCTGTTGTTTCAACTGGCAGAAAGATTATTTCAATTAAGTAAATCAAGATTTTTTTTAAACATCAAATATATTTGTCCATTGTGGCGAGATAAGGGCTTAGAATATTTGATAAGAACTACAAATGATTTCGTTTAATTTGCTGTAGCTATAGCTGCAACATGGAATGATTTGTCTACAAGAAGCTTTTTTTGTATTACTACACTGATTTGTACTATAAATATAATAGTATAATAACACAATAAATCACGTGCATGTAGCTAGCTAGCAATCATGTTCTCCGAAAGATTTCACTATTGTGTACATTACTAAATTGTCTTTCCCAGATTTTATTTCACAACCAGTAAATGTTGAAAAAGAGTAATGTTTAATGTTGTGCCCTGGTATGCTAGTCGACACTGCTTTAAAGAGCACTCTATATGAATGCACAGACAATTACAGCCATAGTGCAAATCAGGTAGCACATGGTGATAGAAAAAAAAATGTAATAAAAAAACCCCAAATATAAATGAATAAATAAATAAAATAAACACATCAAGAATCATTGTGGCTTATTAGATATGCAAGGAATATAAAATAATATAAGGGTGCTGTTATAGTAAAATAAATTTATTACACCCCAGTGATTAATACAGTGGAATAATGAACCTTACATGTGGCACTACCATATATATATATATATATATATATATATATATATATATATATATATATATATATATATATATATATTGGTAGGTGCATATAGTAATGCCTGCAAAGACAAATGACCATGCAGTCATAGCTTACATTGTAAATAAATCTTCATCCCTTCTCCACTGTAGATGTTCCCTAAAGCCTCTTTATCAGTCCGGTTCCTCTTCCTGTTGAAAAGCTGAATGACTTTTTCATTTGGTGGTCATGCGCTCTGGTGCTGTCAAACTTAACAAATATAAAACAAATGCTCATTCATAAAAAAAATAATAATCTTTGAGATACTAGGCAAACACAAGTATCATCCATATTTTTAGTTGCATTTATCTCTTTTGTATTGCTGAGGGACTAAAAGTTGTCCTCCACGCTTCGGTAGAATCTTGTAAAGGTGACAGTGAACGATACGTACCCAAGGGTGTCATGTTCGAGGGAGAAAATATGCTGAAGCAATCAGGGATGGGATGTGATCCATTTAATAGCACAGATGTACACGGTTGAATAGAATCTCACACATCCTTACACACTTCCTTAAGCCAAACACTAGATAGATAGATAGATAGATAGATAGCTAGATAGCTAGATAGATAGATAGATAGATAGATAGATAGATAGATAGATAGATAGATAGATAGATAGATAGATAGATAGATAGATAGATAGATAAGAAAAATTCTGCAAGCTGAATAAACAAGTCCACTATGGGTGGACACAAGTCCACTATATATATATATATATGAATGTGAAATATTAGTCCAAATGTACAGTAAGGTATATATAGATACACATTAATAAAATAGTAGTGCAGATGTATGTAAGGCACAATATGTGTAGAGAATGAGGGGTATAAAAAATACAATATATAATATGTTCATTGTACTAAGGGGGGCCCTTTTAAAGTGATTGACTAGAATCCAAACCAAGCATGAGGAGGGTAAATATGTTTAGAATAAATATCAGTCAGACTCTCAACATCCAGTAATACTAAATTATAGGAAAATAATTATAATATAATATAATATAATATAATATAATATAATATAATATAATATAATATAATATAATATAATATAATACAGATAATAATAAAATCCTTTTGTTTTCTGCAAGCAAGTAGTACATGGATAATTAAATAAAACTAATGGGAATTCCATGTGCTCTTTCCATGTGGATCTAGTTTCTCATAATCAGCATGATTTGAGAAAAGAAAAGAAAACAAACAAACACTTTTCTCACAGGACTGTGCCTCAGGGGGGTTAGTCAGGGTGGAGGCATCATTAGAACAAGTGGTTATTAATCTTTCCTAATTGTAGGTTTCTGTTTTCCTTTAAATAAAAGCAATGGCATTTTTATCACGACGTCCAAGTTTATAGAAATCCATGAATAGTTTGGCAAACGTCATGCCACAGCAGTATAATAACCCTCAGAAAAACCTACTTGGCCACATGAAAGGACAATGCTTCTGAAGTTAGATCGAAATCCCCCTGCAAATTGATGCAAATGGCAAGAAATGCTCCAATATCATTACATGAGATAGGATCTTCAGGTCACTATCTGGCCAATTGACTTTATCAAAAAGTAGCCATACTTTTGAGGTCTTTGGAGGCGAATGCTTGTGACCCAGCATACATTCCTCATCTCGCATGATGGAATCCTCTTTTGCAAAGGAATGCATCATGAACGAATAATTGCTCTCAGCTCTCTATGGGCACACAGTTAAAAGAGTTTCAGATGGTTGGTTTGTGATCTCTCTACACCACCCCTCCTCCTAAGAAGAAGGCCAGGGGGGTGATAAGGGGGAAGGGTATGTTTGACTTGGGAGGTAATACTGGGAGAGGGGGAGGTTGGTTCACCAACAAAAACAACCTTAAAATATCAAAATGGTTATTTTTCTGCATTTTTTTTTTTCTGATAATGAAAGTTAATATTAAGTGTTTTGGAAGGCACCTTCTCTACAGTGAAAGTCTCTGTCAGATATAAAAACTGTTTTATATTTATTTTCGTTGAGTCATGGAATGTAATTTCTATGGCTAACATAGTAGGGGTCAAACTTCAGATTTTAATGATGTGTTCTTGTTCCAAAAGGTCAGTGTTATGGAGGAAATATGCAGACATGATCATTGGTTCTGAATTTTAGCTTTTCATTGCAGATTACATTCTTTTTAATTACTGAAACATATCAGTGTTTAAATATGATGCAATAACATTTTTTTTTTTTTTTACAATTTAGGAATTCAGGAATTGAGTTACACCAAACATTAGTAAATCACATGAGTAAATAATCAGTACAAGCCCTTAATGGATCAAAATATTATTAAATATATCGTCTAAAACTTAATAAAAGTTTTACATTAGTCAATATTAAGTCATCATTTAATATCTGTTATTCAAAATATGACAAATGATCACTAATTTGAATGGAGACTGTCTTGGATCCTGACTGAATGGTCACCATTGTATAAATCATTTGTAGCTCTGAAAGTTTATATTTGGCCCTTGTAGCTGTGATAAGGCTGTGAGGCAGCTTTCTTTAGGCACTTGCCCTCTTGTCACCTCCCTTACTGGCACATGCAGTGGATCATGGAAGACCTTTCCTTTCTGTGTTAAAAAAACCGAATGAACTACAAAGCTTAAAACACAACAATTACCATCTGTCGCAAGAGTATACGCATGAGTAGGCTGCAGACAGGCCATGTCAGGGCGATTCTCAGAATTTACATGAATTGTAATGCTCTAGAAACAAACTATATATATATATATATATATATATATATATATATATATATATATATATATATATAGAGAGAGAGAGAGAGAGAGAGAGAGAGAGAGTTTATGCAGATAGATAGATAGATAGATAGATAGATAGATAGATAGATAGATAGATAGATAGATAGATAGATAGATAGATAGATAGATAGATATTTCTTTATTTATGAATATTGTTAATAAGGGAAGGCCAGCACCACAGGCTAATGCAGTTAAATTATGTAATTATAAATAACTGTAATAGACAGTATTTAGTTCTGATATACTTACCTGTGTTTTCCTCAATGGAAAACAAACTCTAGTTGAAATTGTGGAAATTTTAAGCTAAGCATGTAAATATAGTGGAACAGTGACCATGTAACCCACAAAGCTGTTTACCATTTAAAAATTCAGTTTTTTATTATTTAAAAAAGCTCTGAGGTCATGACCTGGCTTCTTTGCATTCACCCATAGCTCCCTACCTTTGCATTGTGTAGTGTTACGCGCCTATGAATCTGAGGGCCCTATTGAGAAGCTGCATCGCTCAGCTCGCACTCCCACTCAGAGGATAATTAAAACAATTAGAAGACAATAGAGAAGATTTCCATCCTCCCCCAAGCTAAACCGTACCACTGTCTTGCTGCCAGAAGGTTGCAGTTGCATGGGATTAGACCCCCACCTTCCTCTAACTAACACACAAACACACACAGCCACTTATTGCTCTTTACTTCACACTGCATTATGGACAGCTGGTGTGGATGATGGATAGTTGACCTATTTGACACATAGTTGATTCGGACATCGAAAATTCTTCCAGTGTCATTGGATTAGCGGAATCCTTTGGGACCAGAATCTTTTATGCCAGAGGTTGTCTAATTTTTAATTGCAATAAACAAACAAACAATGCACACAATTTAAATTGGATGCATTTACAATTGAAATATAATGGGTATTTTTGTAAAGCTGAACAATATTATTTTGTTTTCATTCCTGAACATTCCACTCACACAATATATTTCTACTCAAGTGCTCATTTAATTTAACTTGAAGTAATGTTGAATAGAACAAGAGCTCAAGAATTCCTGCAGGTCCCCAGACTCCACTTTCAGAACCACGGCAAATATAGTATAACAAAGCATGAAACATACGATAATTCCAGGCTTGAGACTGTAAAACATAATCCACCATAAAATCAGTCCTTTGACTTACACTGTGCATATAACATCGTTGGAAAGCCCACCCTTCTTCCAACAGCCAGTTCATCAGTAAACAGAATAATTTATAATTACTAAACCGCTCCCGTGTGCACTGTAGCATTAAATGTGTCACTACAAAGAGAACAAAACGGAAGTAAGAAGCCTTTCCCCTCCACAAACCATGCAATTAACACCTTGTTAAATGATTCATAAGATCCTGCATATGGGAGGAATTATTCCTCGTTAACTGAAAACTGTGCATGTGTGTACGGCAAAGTCGTGAACTTTTTACCTAAATTTCACTCCTTAATCAGTTTATTTTCACTTAGCACACAATTACTGTTCCGTTTCGTTCCTTCAATAAGCACATGTAAAAAAACAACAAAAAAGAACAACAGATCATCTTTCATCTTCCTCCTGCAGTTTTTCTTCCTAAACAGTGACCCACAAAGCCTAGAGGCACCTCAAGAACAGTAACTCAGGCATTAAATTGATGTTGTCTCTTCAAACATGGGCCATTTGACTGCAAGATTGAGTCACTTTATAACACTCATTTGGGCAGTCTAAATATGGGAGGGTCTGCGTTTTTGTGTGTGCCATTAGAGCGAACCTGAGGGGGCACGCTCACTCCAGGAATAAACACCGCTTTGCTCATTTGGCCAGGTGGGAGGTAGGAGCCTTCCAGCTCAGAGTCGGTAATTAGTTTGTACTCTACGAGGAAGTGTGTTGCAATGTGTCAGATGAAGTCCTTAGCTGAGATTTAGGTGGCGAGAGGAAGTTGAGGGTGCACGTGGATTATGGTGGATTTGCCTGTTAATGGCTGTGGGGGGAAAGCTCTGGTTTTTACTGACCATTAAGCAAAGTCTAAATTGTTATTTGCCTAATATATAGTAAAAAGACAAATCACATGATATTTCCAAAATATCCAATGTCCTCTGTGTGTTTTAGTCCAACCACGAGCTTTAAAATAAATATGGCTCAATTCTAAATACTACCAGAAATAGATTTGACAGGCAGACATCAGAAGATTAAACCTCCCCACGTTTAAACAATCTATACATTAAATCAAATGTTAAACTGAATCTGAATGAATAAATCTGTCCCCAGTATCACCATCCTACCCAGACGTTAAACCACACGGTATTAATCTACTGTGGAATTCTGTGCACTGAGCTGTTGACACTCTGCTGTCTCCTCAGAGCTTTTAAAGCGACGCTGTTATCTCTCAGGCCAGGGCGTACTTATCACACAAAAGGGAACTGTATGTAACCAGAAACAATAGGAGTGATTGAGTGCATTCCTTCATGGGTGTTGGGTTACGCTGCTCCTTTTTAATAGACGATATCTGACCAGGAGTGAGTGTCTCAGCAGCATGATCCTTATCAGTGTCACAAAAACAGTACATTCTTCATAAACTAATTGGCTCGCTGCAATTAAAGCTGTGCAAACAGGAAGGAGGCCCATGGACCCCCTTTCCCCCCACCCCCCCACACATCAGCAAGAAAGGAGACATTAATCGAAAATGACATAAAGACCACAAGCATGATGTGGCCTTGCACCTGGTGGAGATGTCATGAGCTGTGAACTTCTTAAATAATTAGATAACATGATACAATCTTAACTCTCTGAATAATGGAATTAAAGTAGTGAAAGCATGAGTTTCATACACTTATGTACACATATGAACTAACTCATATTAAATATGTAGGCAGGGGTCAGAAATAATCATTCCAAATTTGATTTGACTGTGGATATCATTGAAATCTTTCAAGTTTGCCTCTAGCTTATGCTTCCTTACGTTTTATTTTCCTGCACCAGTGTCATTTGGTCACTCGAGTTCATCAGACCACCAACAAATCTGAACAAAATGGTATGGGGGATGAGGGCCAGGATCTCATATGCTAATCTGGCAGATGTCTGCAGTGCTGGACACATTCCAGGCAGCTTATAAAAACAAATTGTCGTCCTTCTTTTGGAAGGCAGCTTTTGACTGTCCACTCAAAGGTCCATAAAGATTTTTAAAAGGTCAGATACGGCACCATCACCTGCGAAATCAAAAGTCTTGTAGTGATTGTATTGTGAAATAAACATACGATTTGTTATTATGTTCAGATCTATATTTGTTATGTGGCTTTAAATATTATCTATCTATCTATCTATCTATCTATCTATCTATCTATCTATCTATCTATCTATCTATCTATCTATCTATCTATCTATCTATCTATCTGCCATATTCACACACACACACACACACACACACACACACACACACACACACACACACACACACATATATATATATATATATATATATATATATATATATATATATATATATACACACACACACACACACACACACACACACACACACACACACACACACACGTACATTTTGTGGGTGTCTTGATGCATTTTGATGTAACCACAAAAGATGTGAGATGCAAACTAAATGCAATTTGAAAACACAGACTAATTGCACTCCTGCACAACTAGCTCTCCTTGACTCAGCATCAAGCATTACTCAGCAAACAAATTTTCTGGGGGGCCGATTGCAGCGCTTCAGCTTTTCCTCCTTTCAATGGAATTCATTCATTGAAACAAGTCCCATATTGCAGACAGTAGGCTCGTGTTACATCTCAAATCAGTTCTGCATTAAAGGCAGAAAAAAGCAAATGCGCCTTTCGAACCATGCACAGCTGCGAGTCAGCTAGCAACACAGTTGGACAATAGGCCTGAGATGCGTCGAGATCATATTTCCATTGTGTTTGTTTTCCTTGGATAAAATATGCACGGGCCAAAGAAAATATTGGCCTTTACCAATGCCATCTGTCAACTGCAATGGAATCTTCAAAAAAGCCTAATGCTAATTTGTTTGCTTACCTGCATCTCTTGCATGCTTCACTACACTGGCCAGGCTCCAGGTCTGAGAGGCTGACCACATGTCTCAGTGTGCAGTTTAGTTTTGCATACAGATATTAGTTTTGTTTATGAAAATAAACTGCAAACGTTTCCCAGTAAACTTGACCTTTCATTAACGTTGATATAAGATATCAGTTGAAGCCTCACATTTACCTCGACACAGCTGCCGTCGCCAAACTGCGCTAATAATCACGATCAATCCTGATGAGAACCAACTCATCTTGTATAATCAACAAAATAAAACTTTTTGTTAAACAATGAACATGCCAGTGATTCACGGTCTCTCACTCTCTGTCTTTGTGTGCTTTGTCGTGATAACAAAGGTGTGTTGTTTTGAAAGACTAAGAGCTTTTTTGCTTAGCAAACTCGCAAAAAAACAATCTGCTGACAAGACGAAATAGGTCAAAAGTAAGGAAAGCAAATCGTTACCATGTCAGACGCAAAATGCGACACAGAATGCAACACAAACATACAAACCTGCTAATGCAATGCATGAAATCGTGGATGTACCTCGTGGATATGAGATGGATATGGTAGAAGGTGTAATGTAGTACTGTAGGTATTCACATGTATTCACAGCTAATATATGGAACATTTTTAGAACGCCATAAACAAACCACCAACATATTGACAAATAAATATACATACCAGAATAACAATAAAAATTATAATAATAAGCATAATATTAACAACAATGACAACAACAACAAAGTAATATAATAATACAGATTATAGTTCACAGTATTACTCTGTATTATACAGAATAACAGAGTTTACTCTGGAAGTATTGGCACCCCTTCATAATGTTGGGCAGTAAACATTGTAACAAAATTTAATTATGTAAAATTTACAATCAATACAATTAAATGTAAACTTTATTAAACAAAATGTAATCTTTATTATTGTAATATTATATGTAATAGGCAAAAGATCTTAAAACAAGGTTCTATACCTTTTTGATTATGAAATGATAAAATACATGATTTGGGTTCAATTTCTTTTGGTGATAGTGCAGATTTATTATATTCTGCCATTCGTATTTTCTCAACAAAACGTATAGACCAAATCAAATCAAATAGTATGAAGTATGATAGTATAATCACTGTGTAGTACTGGTGATATTGTTTTTTTTTATTGACAATAAAAGAGATTGGTGTTCATAGAAGCACTGTACCCCACTAAAATGGGCTTTCAAAATTAAACAGAGCTCAGGCCATTCTGAATGCCATTGCTATGCTGGAGTGTAGAATTGCATTCCTTTGTCCTTGAAAGGACTTTTATAGGGGTTTAACCGGCACAGTCAGGTCCTATTCATTGTCCGAAAAAAAACATACTTATTTTTCTACCCCCTGAGCAACTGTTTTAAAACACTGCTCTCCATCTTGAAAGACCACAACAGAGTTGGTCACATCCTGACAGTCCAGGATGAGTGTGAAACAATAGTGCAATGAATACACCAGCAAACAATAGGTGCAAAGAATTTTCTAAACCTAATTAACATCGCAAAAGAGAAAAATGTTTTTTTTTTTTTTTTTTTGGTGCCGATTTTACATTTCAATGTCATAAAACAATCTGTGTCTGATTCACAGAAAGTCTTACGCTAGGTTCAAATGTATACAGTTAGTATACTGTTCAAATCTTATCGATTATCTGATACCGAATTCATGAAAATGTATTAATAAAGACTAATAAAGAACGCACCTGGTCTATGTGAAAGGAGAAGAAAAAAAACACTCACATATGTGAAACAAAATCCTGAAATTTTCATGTCAGATTAGCATCATGTAACTGCAAATTTACATCTTATGAACATGTTCTTTAACAGGCCGTAAATCAATAAGCATATCTTAAAGCACACATGGTGAGCGATGGAATGCAGCTTTTGTCATGAGCCAGGATTGTTCCCACACCCAGTGTGACACTGAGCCCCATAGACTCTTTTTTTAATAACAATTGCGTCTTTATAACGCAATGCTAAATGCACTGATTAATCCCTTTTACAAATAAACCTCTCCTAATTCATTCACATGGAAAGTTTTCCCTTTGCAACGGGATCTGCAGTAAAATGAACGCATGTAGGCCGATGACTACATGGTGAGCGACAAGCTTTTTGGAAGAGTTCAGGTCGTTTTTATTTAACCTCAAGTGGAGGATTTGAGATCTGAAGAACTCTCTGAATCATATCAATACCTCAATTTTCCAGGTCAGAAAGACCTTTAAATGAAGAGAGAGAAAACGCGACAGGAAATAAAATCCATATCAACATTGACCAGACCAGTTAATTACATTAGAAGCCATTCAGTACCTTTTGGTAATGGGCCACCAAATTGCATGCAAACAAAACAAAGGTCAAAAGCATATTGTTATCAAGCTGTGAAAAGAGCAGGGCCCATGTTGTTGCATAATGCCTGATAAGCAGATCTCCCCCTTTCCCACTGATTTAAAAAAAAATCTGCTGAAGAAAGAAAAGAATGACCGAACCAAAAAAAACATTGCAAACAAAAGAAAAATAGAGATAACACATAAAGAACAATACAAAAAGCAACGACTACATGCATAGAATGAAGAACAAACAAGTGGTTTCCCTTTTATCCTGCAAAGCTTTAACAGTTCCTGTCATTCCTTTTCCTGGATATCTTCAGGTTTTTTGAGCAGCGTTGACGTCAGGCATGGACATGCTGCAAAAACACAACTCTGGACAGCTGTGAGGAGACTCGGCTCTTTTCTGAAGGTGTTTACGGCCCTATTCATGCTGCTATCATTCCACACACAGGAAGGAAGGAACAAAAAGGGGGCTTACAGTATCATAGTGGTGGTGGTGTTTTTTTTATTTGCTTCTTGTAACTTTCTTAACGAGGATTCACAGACCTAAGGAACACACGCTGACTATATATATATATATATATATATATATATATATATATATATATATATATATATATATATATGTAAAACATCTGATAGTTCCTGCAGGATATAATTAAAAAGACCAAGAATTCCTGTTCAGGCAACCTAATTTCAGGGAGCTAAATGTTTCTTAATGCTTTGTAACTAGTCATGCTATGGACTGTAGTTGGCCAGGACACCTAAGTTCAATTTGGAAGAGCCAAGATTAATTTTTTCTTTTATATAATATATGTTTATATACTAAGTTCAATTAAGAAGAATAGATTTTTACCAAGTTTCATCTTGGTTCTTCCTAATTGAACTTAATATATAAAAATATATTATATTTAAAAAATGTGCAACATAAATATATACAAAAATATAAAGAAAAAGTAGCAAAGGGGTGTTGGTGGTGGTGGGGTCCTTCTTATGGATGGCTGGGATTAGGTGCTGGAGGTCTGCAAGATAATAGATCAAAGAAATGCAACCAAGAGAAATTCTTGTTTTTTCTTCTTCTGTCTTCTCTCCCCCTCCTCATGTAGCAATCATCTTTATGCTTAATAGTGTTTTACAAGGGCTCAGGGCTGAGTGCTTTACTGCAGGGGGAAAAGCCATTCATCTGGGACAATGAAGCAGAAGAAAGTTTCACACAGATCAATAAAGCTAAGAATGAAAAAAGAAAATATAGAGAGCATTTTATACGAATACGTAGCAAATGGCCACTCAAAACAATCAATAAGCATATCTTTAAGCTCACTTAGGACACCCCCCCCTGGTTGTCTGTTATGAATTGAAGTTGGAAAAACAGTAAAAATGCTGTAGGATAAATATGGATATAAAAATCCAGAAATAAAACGTCACATGCCAACGTATTGTTCTTCCACTGTGAGCTGATCAGTGTGATTGGGTGAGGAAATGTGTTCACAGTGGAGATTCACTGACACCTGTAGGCAGATTGGAGTCACCTCAGTTAGTTAAGGTTGGAAAACTTTAGTTATTATAGCTTGGTGAATTTACAGCTTCCTGAAGGTCTTCTAATTGTAATAATTCAAATTCAAGATTTATATTTGTCATATGCATAACTATGCTCAGCACAACATGCGGTGAAATGCTTTATTTTATGACTGGAAAAATCTTTCAAAATAGAATAATAGAATAAAATAGAATGTATAATATAATAAAATAGATTATAGAATTTAAAATAAAAATAGAAACTACAAAGAAATATAGAAAAAAAATAAAAAGAATACATGACCCTCCCTTTTATTCGAGCCTAAGCCCCTAATTATTATTATGATTCTGTCAGCTGTTTTGAAAGTAGTTCTGGCTCTGAGGCAACCCAACCCCCACACTCACACTCACTCACACACACACACACACACACACACACACACACACACACACACACACACACACACACATTTATTTATTTTTGTTAAAAAGTAACAAAAAAGTGTTAAAAAAAGTCAGATCTGGAGGGAGCATGGATATAGAGTGTTTGGTGAACTGGTATATTTGTATGCTGTCGTCCCCTCACATTCACACGTTCACTCGGGTTTGTTGACGGTGGTGTGGTGGGTCGTCTCTTATCCCAGAGATCCCTCATGTCTGTGTTACCTTCTGGTTCTCCCTTTTAGTTATGCTGCCATAGCGAGTCTTGCCGGAGTCCAAACTGCACAGTGACATTAACTTTCATACACCATTAGGGACACTTAATAATCCATATCCTTCTCTCTCTCTCTCTCTCTCTCTCTCTCTCTCTCTCTCTCTCTCGGTCGAGTTAAACATGCTCCTGAGGTTCCAGTGACCACTGTTCCTGCCCCTCTCCCCTCCGTGGATCTTCACACTTCTGTGCAGCTTGGGACGGTATCTCATCAACACCTTGGGTGGTTCCATGTAATTCCGGAGTAGAATGGGTGCTTTGAGGATGGATTGGACTGTAGTTGGTTTTGGCGGTCTGCTGCACTGACTCAGGAGTGCAGTTTGCTTCTGATCGTCATCACCCGCAACTTTGTATATCTGCTTCAAATGGACATTTGGTGCAACCCAGATGAGGATGGGTTCCCTCTTGAGTCTGGTTCCTCTCAAGGTTTCTTCCTTATGCCATCTCGGGGAGTTTTTCCTTGCCACAGTTGCTCATCAGGGACAAACTTACTTACAAAGAACATATTTACATTTAATCACCACATTATCTGTGTAAAGCTGCTTTGAGACAATGTTCATTGTTAAAAGCGCTATACAAATAAAAATGAATTGAATTGAATTGAATTAAATAAACAACGTTGTGCCACATCACACCATTTCACTAAATGGTATAAAGGAGGTGGAGCTGAAGATGTTGGGGTTTTTGTTGGGAGTGATGAGGATGGACAGGATTAGAAATGAGTTTATTAGAGGGACCACAATGAAGGACGTTTTGGTAACATGCTGAGGGAGGTAAGATTGAGATGGTTTGGACATGTGCAGAGGAGAGACATGGGGTATATCGGTAGGAGAATGCTGAATATGGAGCCACCAAGCAGAAGGAACAGATGAAGGCTAATGAGAAGGTTTATGGATGTGGTGAGGAAAGACATGCAGGTAGTTGGGTTGAAAGAGGCAGATGTAGAGGACAGAGTAGTATGGAGAAAGATGATCTGCTGTGGCGACCTCTAATGGGAGCAGCCGAAATAAGAAGTCATTAATATAAGTTTGTGGACATAAGATTTGTATGTGTTTTTTAAACATTACATTACACATTTAGTCCAAGTCTTCTGGAAAAATGTTCCACTAGATTTTGGAGTGTGTGTGTGGAGATTTGTGCTCGTTCAGCCACAAGGATGTTCTGTACTGAATTAGGGTGAGATAGCCTGGTGTGCAGCACATACAGCAGGCTACTTAAGTTCCTCCACTCCACCCCATGTAAACCATATCTTAATTAAGTCGCCTTTGTGCAAAGCGTCATTGTCATGCTGGAACAGGTTTGTACTGTATTGCTGTCCCCCTCAAGTTTTGTGGCCCCAGTTGTGTCCTAACAGCTTGGTATTAGGCTGGAAAGTCAGGTGTCCCAATATACTGGTGTGTGTGCGCTTTGAAATGTAAATAATATCAATGAGCATGGACATTAAATTATATTGCATCAAATTACAGTGACATCAACACTGTCTGCAATTAGCTGAAAATAAGCACTTTTTAATATCCTACATAGACATGCTAGAATATGTCCCTTACATATGCTAACACATAACGCAAGTCCTGAGAGAAAGAGAGAGAGAGAGAGAGAGAGAGATACAAATAGATAAGAAGTCATTCTGAGCTGCTAAAGCTATTAGCAGTGGCAGGTAAATCAATGCACACTTGTTCCTAAGAGTCCCACTCAAACAGAACCTGTTTCCTAAAGAAATCCAGGCGGATCGTTCTGTAGACAGTGGCAACAAGGTCACCAAATATTGACCTTTTTTTTTTGAGCAGAGCTTGCCCTTTTAGATATGAAAGGAAATTGACTTCTTTTGAACCATTATGGTTCTAACAAACAAATGTCCATTTCCTACCATGCACTAATATCTGGGTTTTCTTTCTTTTTTTTGAGTGATGAGTCTAATTTCAGAGTCCAGTGTAGTGCCAAATTCCTGTTCTTGGAGTGATGTGCATTTTTCTGCCTCAGTGTTTGCTATGGTCAGAAATGCTTTTCTGCTCACCACTGTTGTAAATAGTGTTTAATTTCTTTCAGCATTCTCCTCTGACCTCTCAACCACAAATAAGTGGTCAAAGACCCCAAAGACCCCCCCCCCCCCCAAGGTTCTAAAATTTGATGTGAATATTAACTGAAGCTCTTCATGATCAACAGTGAGCAACGTCAAAGAGGAATCTCCTGACAGTTTCTATCAGAAGATTGGAAACACAGAGTCTATAAATGTTATTTTCAGTGGAAAATCCTCCCTTAGAATAAATAACTTTACACACTCATCATTTGGACAAGTAGCTTGGAGAAACCATGTTTCACTAGTTGGATAATTAATTCTGTTCTTAAGATCCAGTTCATCCAAGAGAAGTTCAATATGATTTAGGGTACAGGACAGGACATTCTAAGATAGAGAACACAATGGGCATTGTCCCAAAGATGAGACAATTACTGAGCTATTATTGAATTTATGTTAGTACCTAAAAGCAAAATGCATATATGTTTATCCCTCACCCAGAATTTACCACAACCATCACCAAAAACCAGTTGAGGTAATATCTTAGGTTCCAGATGCTTGTAAAATATATGAAAATGTGCAGAGAGAGAGAGAGAGAGAGAGAGAGAGAGAGAGAGACAAATAGATAAGAAGTCATTCTGAGCTGCTAAAGCTATTAGCACTCCAGCTGACTGTATGCTACAGACGTATGCTTCAGGTCATTGCCTTGTTGTATGGTTCTAATAACTGCAGTCCAGTTGGACTACACACCACTGGGTGGTTGTAGCTCAATGGTTAAGGCATTGGCAACATCAAACTGGGTCCTTGAGTAAGGCCTTTAACCCTTAACTGCTCAGCTATATGTCACTCTGGCTACACCTGCCAAATTATGTAATCGTAGAAATGGTAGCCATGTATGATCAGTGTTACTTACACCTGGGATTAGCCATTAAATAAGGTCTTTGGTTCTCTTTCATACATTTGTTCTTCTGTTAAAGCCAAAAATGTCAAATTTGAACTCATCTGTTAAAAGAACTTTCTTCCAGACAGTCACCGTCCAATTCTTGTGTTTCCGTCTTTTACTTAGCTTGTTGCATATAAACAAAAAAAAATGATTTAAAAACCATAAAAGGCTTGGCGCATTTAAACATTTGACAGGCAATATATGCTATGATTTTTATACCAACAGCTCATTTACAAGGAATTGTAGAAGGGAATTATAAATAGGTATAGAATAGGTATAGATAAAATATGTATAATTGTCCGCTTTGGGAACGTAATTCTTTGGAAGGCGTCTCCAGTGTCATCATTTTTTGTAAAACTCTAACTCTAGGAAACTCTGTTTTTTGGTAAGTGGCAGAAAGACTAGATGTTTACAAACTTTTGACAGACACTGTAATAAACTGATAAATAATACTAAATATTGCGATTTTGACTGTTGAAAAAAGACTATTGTAGTGATAACCAATACTTTATACAGCACTCAATTCACTTTAATTTAGTTGAAGTTGTGTAGTGCTTTTAACAATGGGCATTGTGCCAAAGATGAGACAATTACTGAGCTATTATTGAATTTATGTTAGTACCTAAAAGCTTAATGCGTATATGTTGATCCCTCACCCAGAATTTACCACAACCATCACCAAAAACCAGTTGAGGTAATATCTTAGGTTCCAGATGCTTGTAAAATATATGAAAATGTGCATTGAAGCAATTGTGACAACTCATAATAGTCTAGCACTACTCTGAAATATTTGTCTTGAATTTGGCGTCTTATTCTCCTATCATCGACCTCCAAAACTAAAGGAAAACACTGTTTACAGCAAACATATTTTTTCTCATCAAAGCGTCAATTTTTTTTTTACGAGAATGTTAGTGAGAGGAAAAGAGAAAGAGGCCACGATCATTATTAATTTGGATTTGTTCGGCTTGAAAGTGCGCTCTTGGCTGAGGAAACAGGCCTGATATGAAGCCTGGTGGTCAGGAAGAAGTGCAGACATATCGCAGTTATATTTCATGTATTGTCTTTGCAACTGCCTCAGAGATTTAATCTCATAACTGTCACTACCTGACGAACAGGAAATTACATTCACACGTACCTGAGACAGACAAAACCGAGCAGTTGTTTAGATGAAATTTTTTTTTTAAAATCAGCACACCGCATCAAGTGCTCGGTTATACGTTAATCATTGTGTCTTAACTGCACATAAATTAGCATTAGTTGGCTGCTTTTTGTCGTTTCATTGTTAAGTAGCGTTATCACATCAGTACAAAAAACGCTATATTGTATAAATAAATTCTCCCATGCTTCAGCATTATGAAATATGGATATGCTCATATACTAGATACCTTCAGTGCTTTCCGTTTAGGTTAAACAGCTCTAATCTACGGCAGTCCTAAGAGGCCGTGGATTTTTTCTTTTGTTTTCTAAGTTTTCACAACTTAATTTTCGAACCATCTTGACATAACGAGTTGTTTTCTTGTGATCCCAACTTCATTTTCTCGCCCTAACCAAAGTTGATTTCTCTGTATTACGACTTCTCAAGATCATGAGAATATTAAGTCATGATAACGATATATATATTATAATGCATATAATATTAGGATTTAGGACTTCAAGTCAAGTTTATTTCTTTAGTGCTTTTCACAATGGACATTGTCTCAAAGCAGCTTTAAAGAATTTAAGAGTTAAAGTGAACAATGTGTATTTATCCCTGGTGAGCAGCCTGGGCGACGGTGGCAAGGAAAAACCCCCTTAGATGAATGAGGAAGAAACCTTGAAAGAAACCAGACTCAAAAGGGAAACCCATACTCATTTAGGTGATATCAAGAGTGTGATTATAAATCTTTAAAAAAATACAAAACACCGGAGAGTGAGAACTAACATGAGCACCGTTATATAAGATTATGAGTAATGTCCTTTTTTACAACCTTATACAGTCAGTTGACGTTATGGAACATGCATTCTCCATGCCAGCACCTTTAAACAATCAAAGAGGTGCAATGTCTAAACTCTACATGAAGTGGAATCCAAATGGCGTTGGTACGTCTCTAGATGGTTCAGGATGTTTGCGAGCTCGGCCTCTACTTTGTTAAAGGTCCACACTAGGACCTTCCATACTAATCAGCTTTTTCCTAGTGTTTCAAAATCTCTACTGCCATCTTTAGGGCAAAAGAAGCCAATATTTAATCTGCCTGATTCTAGCCATAGCCATCTGAGTAATGATCATCAACTAAATTATGCTTGAATGGCTGATTTGGCAAAGTACATTATACTATGCATTAGATATCATATCTAATAATTTTTTTTTTATATAAATTACAACATAAAATGGTGTTCAAAAATAAAACTTAACAGTAAAATCTTCTTCTTCTTTCGGCTGCTCCCATTAGGGGTCGCCACAGCGGATCATCCATCTCCATACCACCCTGTCCTCTACATCTGCCTCTTTCACACGAACTACCTGCATGTCTTTCCTCACCACATCCATGAACCTCCTCCTTGGCCTTCCTCTTTTCCTCCTACCTGGTGGCTCCATCTTCAGCATTCTTCTACCAATATAATTCATGTCCCTCCTCTGCACATGTCCAAACCATCTCAATCTCGCCTCCCTCACCTTGTCACCAAAACATCCTACATGTGCTGTCCCTCTAATAAACTCATTTCTAATCTTGTCCATCCTCGTCACTCCCAACGAAAACCTTAACATCTTCAGCTCTGCCACCTCCAGCTCTGCCTCCTGCCTTTTACTCAATACCACTGTCTCTAATCCATACAACATCGCAGGTCTCACCACAGTCCTATAAACTTTCCTTTCATTCTTGCAGATACCCTACTATCACAAATCACTCCTGTCACTCTTCTCCACCCACTCCACCCTGCCTGCACTCTTTTCTTTACTTCTAACACACTCTCCATTACTTTGCACTCTTGACCCCAGGTACCTGAACTCCTCCACCTTCTCCACCTCTTCTCCTGCAACCGCATCACCCACTGCCCTCCCTCTCATTCACACACGTACTCTGTCTTACTCCTACTGACTTTCATTCCCCTTCTCTCTAGCGCATATCTCCACCTCTCCAGGCTCTTCTCAACCTGCTCTCTACTCTCACCACAAATCACAATATCATCTGCAAACATCATAGTCCAGGGAGACTCCTGTCTGACCTCGTCCGTCAACCTGTCCATCACCACTGCAAACAGGAAAGGGCTCAGGGCCGATCCTTGATGCAGTCCAACCTTCACTCTGAACCAGTCTGTCGTACCTACTGCACACTTCACTGCCGTCACACTGTCCTAATACATGTCCTGCACCACCCTTACATACTTCTCTGACACACCTGACTTCCTCATACAATACCACAACTCCTCTCTTGGCACTGTCGTACGCATTCTCTAAATCCACAAATACACAATGCAATTCCTTCTGTCCTTCTCTATACTTCTCCATCAACATCCTCAAAGCAAATAAGGCATCTGTGGTGCTCTTCCTCGGCATGAAACCATACTGTTGCTCACAGATGGTCACCTCTTCTCTCAGCCTGGCTTCCACTACTCTTTCCCATAACTTCATTGTGTGACTGATTAACTTAATTCCCCTGTAGTTACTGCAGTAAAATACAAAAAACAAAAAAAAAAAGTATACCTTTGCAGAACATTTAACTTTCAGAACATTTTAACATTTTAACTGATTATGTTATAGAAAAGAAAGAAAGAATGATGCTTTATGCTTGTCACATGTACATTATAGCACAGTGAAACTCTTTGTCCACCTATTCCGAGCAACGTTAGGAAGCTGGGGTCAGAGCGCAGGGTAAGCCATGATACAGCACCTCTGGAGCACATGGGTCTTTCTTAAGGTCCCAAGAGTGGTCCCAGCTGGGCAATACCAAGGTTTGAACACCAACCTTCTGATCATTAACCCAGAGCCTTAACCACCAAGCTACAACCTGTTAATGGAAAACCATATTATTGTCTAAATGGAAAACTACATAAATAGTTACAGGTGCTCCTATTCAAGTGATCAGTAAGTATATAGAGTATACAGATTAGCACTTGCTTGCTTGTCAGGTGGCACCATTTTAGACATATAAATGGCAAAAAAAATTAATAAATAAAAGATTGAAACAATTTTACTCTTTTGAAAACAATTCCAAAATGTCTACATTCCACAACCATTATGTTACTTACTACCTAGACAAGAACTCTGAATAAGCAGCATGCCATGAATAAGTAGAAAAATATCTCTTTTAAACAAACATGAAGAATTTCTGAAACAGATTTGCGCTTGCTTAGTCCTCAATCCTGTCAGGCGGATTAGAGTCGGAGAAGATGTGATGGGGTGAGAGCTGGTAGATGGGGACCGGCTGATCCGGCTCCGAGATTGACAAGGTAACATTGTGTACAAGAATGGAACTAGATGTCTCAATGCTCATATCAGCCACATCCAAACCATCGTCCAGAGCCGGATTCGCCTCGTCTGACTGCTTCAGCTTCTCGTCAGATGGTGGTGTTTCGATGTCCAGTGCAGATTCGAAAGTGGAGCTTGCTGATGATGCTGTAGTGATGGAGGTGTGGCCCTCGGTGACCACCGTGACCTCTGCACCACCCTGTTGGATGAGAGCATGCAGGCTGTCAAGGTCCGAGCAAGCCGTGATGTATGCGTGGCTGCTTTCTGAAGATGAAGAGGAACTGATGAAGGTCTGAGTCTCGATTGGTACCTGTGAAGAAACATTTGTCTGTAATAGAGGGTTTTCTTCACTGCCACTGATGTGAGTCAATAAGACAGTCTGGTGCTCGAGGCTGCCCTCTGGTGGGCTCAAGTGTTGCACCGGGGTTAACAGACTAACCTGCTGAATTATTGGGTTGAGAATTACATTCTGCCCTTCCGAACTAAGCAGAACGGTTCCAGGTTTAGAAGATGGGACGTCCACTGCTGCCTGTATGAAAGTTCCTTCCTGACCTACAGGAGGTGCCACAAAGATCTTGAGTTGTGTGTTTCCGTAGGAAGGACCCGACCCATTTGTAAGTGCAAATGAAACCTGCTCGGGTCCTTTATCCGTTTGTTTCACGGTACTATTTTGTGATTGTGCGAGTCGGAGCTGTTTCTCTGTGTCACTATGCTGCCTCTTGTGACTTCGTAGTGAATCTTCTCTCACAAATGATGCGTCGCACAGATTGCAGCGGAACGCCCGGGCTGCTTCGAGCCTCACCCGATACCTTGAACCTACAGGACTGGTAGACTCATCTCCTGCTTTTCCTCGTTTGGCAAGCTTGCTGCGCCCCTCTATAACCTTCTCACCATGGCACTTCTTCATGTGGACGAGCAGGTTGGCGCGCTGCTTGCTGGCGAAAGGGCAGCGATGGCATGTGAACGGACGCTCATCCGAGTGCACGCGCTCATGTTTCTTAAGCGCGCCCTTGCTGTTGCAAGAGTACGGGCAGCAGGTGCAGCGCAGTGGGCGGGCGGGGGCGTGCTGGCGGGAGTGTGCACGCAGTGCCGTTTTGGCTGTGCACCGAAAGTCACATTCCGCGCAGGCGTACGCACCGTGGCGCAGCCGGGCATGCGACTTCAGGTTGGCTTTCATGGCACATCGGTAATCGCAAAGTTCGCACGCGTACGGCTTCTCCCCCGAGTGCACGCGTGTGTGGCGCTTCAAGTCTGAGTTGATCTTGAATTTGGCGCCGCACTCACTACACTGGAATGGGGCATCACCTGGAAGGTAGAATCCGCAAAAACTTCAAGGTTAAACACTTGTCAACTGGATTTTATCAGGTTGGATAGATAGGTTTTACTGCTTACCTGAGCAGCTTCATAACACAAGGCCAAATATGTACTCCTGTCTTTTAATGTGTATGTATAAGACAAATATTTTCATATGGATCAAATCTATCCAACTCATAGTGTGTTTAATATTTCATTAAAATAACCAAACCCACAACAGTGTCTGGAAAATATTACAGGTGGGGAAAATGGACACATTTGCTCAGCTGTATTTACAGCATAGTTGTTAAGAAACGTAAAAGTGGGAGATGGCTCGCGGTGGGCCATCTCCCACTTTTACGTTTCTTAACAACTATGCTGTAAATACAGCTGAGCAAATGTGTCCATTTTCCCCAGGAAATAAACCGCTCGTTTCTGCGTATTAAGGTTTAATAGAACTATTGTACACACACTTTACTGTTACACAATCAAGTAAATAAAGCAAGGGGTTTTCAGTGTGTCTGTATTGGCTTGAATAAAAGAAACAAAGCAATCATATGCGATAGGACCAAACTGACTGGAACTCTGCTTGGGTGTCTGCTCTTTGTGACTCCAGGGGGCTTTTATAATAGAGGAGAGGCAACATCTCCATATTAATGGCTTGCCTTTGGAATGGAGTGTTCAAGAAGCACAGGCTTAGGTGTCCACTAACTTTTGGTAGGGTCCACTTACTATAATTCCATATAATTAGATTTTTAGTGTTGCTGCCTGATCCAAAAACACAATTAAATACTTTTGCAAACAGAATCCTTTTTTTTTTTTTTAACACATCAGTAATACAGTATACTGATTAACAGTCTGTGCTGAAATATTTATGCTTTCATTCTATTTCAAAATATTAGACCATATTTAATGCATCTAATATAATAATTTTTGCCCATGTCCACATGATCAAACTACTGCAGAAAATCACAGTATCTTTATGAACTGATTTACATCTGAATAATTCATATATAAATCTAAACCCATACTGACATCAAAACATTACTGTAGCCAATAGGAGATATGGGAAGGTGGTCTTCAATTTCTTATGAATACGCCACTACTTATTTTTGAACACGAATGAGGTACAGCGCGCAGTCCTACATTTTAGAACAAACAGCATGAGGTGTCAGTGATTCGCCTCTTGCTCTCATACTGTATATTGACAACGGATGGTTACTGGTGCCAGTTAATCTGCACAACAGATGAATCGGTCGACCTCTAATCTGGATGAGTGTAAACATGCAATTTAGCATACAGAGTAAAACCAGAGGCAATCGGGACCCCACACATCATTTTAAATAATATTCAGCTTTGCTATTTTTTACATTTGAAAAGTTTAGAACCTCTTTGGTTTTCAAATCTCAGACTATTTAAAAAGACGATGAGGGAAGGTCCGAATTTGTAATTCTTTAATATCAGAAAGAGAATATTCTAAAAAACAGTGTGTGTATGTTTGGTGAGTGGATGCTGACCTGTGTGTGAGCGCAGGTGCACGGTGAGTTGGCTGGAGTTGCGGCTGGCGTAGGGGCAGATCTGGCACTTGAAGGGTCTCTCATCGTAGTGCACGCGCAGGTGCTTTTTCAGGCTGCTGCTGTCTGCGGCGGCGTACGTGCAGTGCTTGCACTTGTGCGGCTTTTCCCCGGTGTGTGAGCGGCTGTGCAGGTTCAGCTTGTCCCGCCGGCTGAAGCGCTTGTGGCACAGTTCGCACTCGAAAGGCCTGTCGCCTGGACAACGACTGCTTTTTTTTACTCATGTGGGAAAACTCATTAACAACATATAAAGGATTATTAAAGGAATTGTGTCGTACCAGTATGAGTTAACATGTGCCTTTCCATGTCCTTTTGGCCATACTGGGTTTTGAATGTGCAACCTGCGAGAAAGTTGAGTTAAGACTAAGAAGATCTCACAATAGAAAGTGTTAGAAATTGCATTGCATGTCGTAGTGTTCACACAACCTGAAAAACTGCAAATGCGTCGCTTTTGAGTGAGCGCAGGTTTCAGCTTTTTGGAGGCTGGTTTCTGGGTTTTAATGGACTTTTTCCCAGCCTTTGACACACAGGTCTGTAGTGCCTCCTCGAAAGGAAACTCTTGCACCGTTTCTGTGTAAAACATGAATACAAATACAGAGGTTTCAAAACAACATTTGACTGGGCAAGTCAGGTATCCCAATACTTTTGTCCATATTTTATGTGTGCATGGTGAGGCCTCCTTCAATGTACATGAATATATATATGTGTGTATGTTGGTTCGGACCATACCAGCCAGCCTTTGCTACCCACGTGCATCACTGACCCTGCCACCGGTTCACCACTGTTCCTTCCTTGGACTATCTTCCTTCCTTACTTTCTAGATACTTACCACTGCAGACCGGGAACCACCCACAAGAGCTGCTCTGACCTAGGCGTCTAGCCATCACAATTTGACCCTTGTCAAACGCACTCAAATCCTTATGCTTGCCCATTTTTTTTCTCTCTCTCTCTCTCTCTCTCTCTCTCTCTCTCTCACACACACACACACACACACACACACACACACACACACACACACACACACACCTACCATCAGCTCCAGTACTTGTGACTGATATGTCTGTGGTAGGAATCTGACAGCCATTCTGCTTGTGTGCAAGAAAAACTTCAAAATTGTTGTACTGCTGCTTGCAGAAGCCACAGATGTGGATGTCAGGGCTCACCTCCATCAGCAAGTGATTAATGTCTGCAAGCAAACAAATAAACAAACAAGCAAAACAAAAACAACACAAAGAGCCTTTTATTTAATCTTTATTTAAATACCAGTAATGTACAGTTATTGAACTATCAAATGCGTGTATTAAACGCCCATCACGCCTCATCTACCTTTTATTAAACACACACACACACACACACACACACACACACATATATAGTTTATATATATATATATATATATATATATATATATATATATATATATATATACACACACACACACACACACACACACACACACACACACACACACTCACTCACTCACTCACACACTCACTCAATTGTGAGCAATACCACCACGTGATTAAATCCTTTGACTCACACAACAGATCTCACTTGTGTCTCTATAATGGTTTCTAAAACCAAGAAAAACGTGATTACCGTCTCGGTTGAAGGATGTCATTATCATCAATTCTGCATCAGAGACGTTCATGTATTAAATTATTTGCATTTCACAAACATTTACTCTTCACCCCATTTCTAAATCTCGCGTGTTTACATCTCGTAACACCGGAATGAGGCGTCAATTATGTGCGACAAATTTACGACACCGTGACAGCTTCCGTATAATCTGGGACAAAGTTCACCGAGCTAACTACTCTCTATATAAATACACTACAGAGGGGATTAAACAAATGGCCTCCGAACGATAGATAGTGCACTACGTGTTCAACAAGCAGCTTTTTGAAATACAGCCACCTTTTCAGTTCTTGTATATATACAAAACCCCCCACAAAACTACTGCCCTCTCGTGTTCCGGAGGAGTTTATTAACTACACTCATAACCAGCAGCATCAGTACATTGACATTCACCAGCCTATTTTATTTATTTTTTAAAGTGAAATTTATTTAAATTACTGCTTATTATTACTGCTTCTGATATATATATATATATATATATTTAAATACTGCCATTAAAACAAATAATCAAGCAAATCAACCAATCAATTAATCAACCAATCAACCAATCAATCAATCAATCAATCAATCAATCAATTAATGAAATAATATAAAAAGTACATAATTTCCTGTAACACAAGTGGGCCTAAATACAGCATTCCTGTACAAGATTTATTAGTTATTATTCAAAAGCTGATTGGTCAGAAGGTGTTGATTAATTCTCTATTATTTAAGCCTTGGCAGTAGTTGCAGATGCATCAAAGGTTTACTGTATGATATGATGAAGATATATATAGGGACGTCATATAGGGATATATAGGGACGTCATGTGTCATGCCCAGTCCCTTTGTGTGTGTGTGTGTGTGTGTGTGTGTGTGTGTGTGTGTGTGTGTGTGTGTGTATATATATATATATATATATATATATACACACACACACAAAAAGGGACTAGGCATGACACACACACACACACACACACACACACACACACACACGCAAACAAACACACGAACAAATGAACAAACTTAGTTTAAATGTACAGTATATTATTATTCAATTGCATACTTACAGATCTTCCCTACTGGTTCTACAGTGTCACTGTGTCTATCATCTTACTGTCTCATGCTGTTTTTTTCTCATTAATTGTTGCTTACATGCACTTTAAAATGCCCTTTTTACTTTTGTGTAGTTCTGTGTTGTGTATTTTGGGTTAATTTATATTGTCTAATATACCACCTTGGTCCTGGAGGAACGCAGGACATGGTCGAAATGACTATAAAAAACTTGAGAAAACTTCTCTTCACTTGCCATCTATATCTGGAGAGAGCCAGTGCTCCTGTCATTTTCTTCATTTCGGATCTGCCTCTGGATGGAGTTCTCTTCAAACGAAGATCACTCTGTGCAACTGGGGATGGTACTGCGTGAACAGCCTAAAGTACATGATCAACTGAGCAACTCAAAAACAGTGAGAATGGATTTGGACTGTAATTAATTACAAAAGTCTGCTACTGCAATTTCCATGAGCAGTTCAGCATCTAATCACCCATCATTAAACCAAACTCCTCAACAATTATGAAACTATAATGAATGGACATGAGGTGTCACCTGGATGAGGATGAGTTCTCCTTTGAGTATGGTTCCTCTCAAGGTTTCTTCTTAATACCATCTCAGGGAGTTTTTCAGAGACATTCATTAGGGATAAACTTATAAAGAACAAACTTATAAGCAATAAACTCATTTATTTACCTCTTTATCTCTGTAAAGTTGCTTTAAGACCATATTCATTGTTAAAAGAACTATAGGAAAAAAACTGAATTGAATTGAATGATTTCTATAAAAAGTATGACAAAGTTGTTTAATTAGTAAAATGAATTAATGTAATAGCATAAAATAAATATCAGCGCTGGCAAAAAAGTTTTCTTGCACAGGCTCATTTGGTCCTAAAGTTGCTGAGATACAGTCTCATTTCTTGTTTGGTGGACTGTCGAATTCGTCAGCTGGCATTTTTGCCAGCTGTGCCACGGATGCTTAATGGACCTGAGATGTGACGCAGAGATGAAGAAGAAGAAATAGAAGATGAGAAATAAAAAGGTGAAGAAAAAGAAGAACAAGAAAAAGAGATGACAAAGAAAGAGAAACAGGAAGTAAATAAAAAGAAGGAGACAAATAAAAGAGAAAAAGATTTGGAAGTGTGTGTGTGTGTGTGTGTGTGTGTGTGTGTGTGTGTGTGTGTGTGTAATCCTTTTCAGGCTGCCTTCCTGCCAACACACTCAGTGTTTCTGATTACACTCTTGATTGAGCAGCAGGATAACAGTATAAAAAGTTTGGAAGATGATAAACTAATTAACAGTAGATGTTGCAGATGAAGTTTGTAGGTACTGATGAAGGTGAGATGAGGAGTCCTGGGGTGCAGTCAGTGTTTCAGTATCTTCATGTAGCTGGCTTTTTGCAAATGGACATTGCCATGGTGGAACAGGTTTCCAAACCTCCCTATACAATTGTCTGCCTCCAACTTTGTAGTAAAATTTTGGGAAAGAACCTTAATAAGCCAGTTTGATAATTAAATAATTCACATTTTTATGATAAATATCACTCAACTAATCAGAGAAACTCAAAGAGCTGCCGTGACGCTGAGCAGCCAGAAGAGGGCGCCATTGCTCCACTGACCCCTCTCATAAACCTCCTGCCCTCAGAAACAGTAAGGTTTGATTTCAAAAAGCTGATCAGATGATCATACGCTTGCAAATGCAAATATTTCGAACTTTTACTTTTTACATTTTACTTATTTCAAAGCAGACAAACAACAAACAGAGGCTTATAAGTGACATATGGTTACTTTATGTAGCTACTGTGTAAAATTAAATGAAAAAAAAGAATGATGTGCTGTTCTTTAACAAAACAGTAAATGTGATATCTGCTATCTATATTTATTAAATATCTGCTGATTTTTCTTGCAATTTGCTGCTCCAGAAAAAAAAATCCCTGACCACGTGGTGTGATGTTTAATGTGAGTTATGAATGATCTGCTTTTTTAATACACAATAGAGACAATGCAAAGAAAAGTACAGATACAGGAGCATACAAAATCTCAGACCTGCTTTTATCAGTGAACAAACTTTTACACATTATTGAAGAACATATCACTGAATGGGCCTGCAGCATCCCATGAAGTTAAAAATGGAGCTTTTGTGTGCCAAAAATATACTATAGGTTAAAAGGTCAAAGTCGGACATCCCGTTTTGGATGTTATTATCTGTCTCATACGAACAATGCATTCATTAACAAATAAAAATAAAACATAACACAACATAACACACACACACACACACACACACACACACACACACACACACACACACACACACACACGTATTTATATATATAAAACTGATTTCGATTCACAGATATCTATATGTTATATATCATCAGCACTGGATTATGAACTATACAGATGGACGACAAAAGGAAAAAACAAACACGTTTGTATGATAAGGACCGCTTGTGTACACATTGGCGTAGATTCTCAGGAAAACGTACACTGCGATGGAAAGCATTTTTTTAAACGATCTGCAGATTGGATCAGTAGTTAAATACTTTCAGCGAAGTCATTCAGAGAATGCAATGATGATGAATGGATGTAACACAAACAGATATACTGCTGCAGACTGACTGTCTATGTTATACATTCAAAATGAGGTCCATTAGAAGTAATAAAAAATATTTTACAGTTCAGCTTCACAAAAATACTGTTTCATTGTTCAGGAGTTATTTTTTTTTGTTTTTGTAAGCAGTACGCTTCGGCCCAGCCCATGAGGAAATGTAAATGAACGAATAAATAAGTGGATAAATAACAGCAGAAGCCGATAAGCTGACAGTAAGCAATGGCCTCTGCTGGGAGGATTTTATTTTCTGAAAATACTGTCAGTACATCATTTGATACTTCAGTAAGTGGCTTTTAAATGGAAGGTAATTACAGTGGAATATATTACTGAGTTTTGTATAATGAACTAGATTGCGTTTCTGATTATCGGCACGATTCCTCTTTGTACAAAAGGTAATCAGTTACAGATAAAAATATACACCGGCTTATTCTAGGATTCTTTCAGTCTTGCCCTAGAATTCATTCCATAATGTGTTGTTAGGATGCAAAGCATGGAGGAAAAAGACACAGCGAGAATGCGTTGATTATTTGCTCTTAGCCTGATCGCTGACATATTGCTCTTTACTGTGTACATTAGCAGGCATGCGGCAGATGGGAAAAGCTGATTTAATCAACGGATTGTCAAACAGATATTTCAAAAGAAGCAGTAAAGCTCCCCGCAGGACTGTTTTTAAGCATCTATTAAAGTTCTTGTCGTTTCTTTAACTTTCCATAATTCCTCAACATCCCGTAAACAGATGTTATTCAATGTTAACATTATTAGTCAAACAGGTCTGTTTGCCCAGTGTTTATGGAAAAAGAGTGCTACGACGGTGAAGCCTGTTTGAACTCGCTATCCCACATCACAAATACAACAAGAGATAAAAAAAAAAAACCTTCACTATCTGTAATAAGATAAACGAAACACATGAGAATCCAGATTAAGAAAAAGTAAGAAAGAAAGCACATAGAAATAAAAGTCCACCATTCGTTTCTGATTTCCAGCCCCTGCGTCTAAATGCTAACATCATGCAGATCGGTTTTTTTTTTACATTTGTATTAGACAAATTATAGATCGTCTTTAAAAAAAAAAGCAAGCCATTAAAGGTTTGGGTTTAACAAGCAGGGGAGATTTAAGCTTTGCAGTTGTACTTGGCAGGCTGATCTGTTTATGACGAATGGAGACACGGGAAAAGGATGTTCTGAAGTTGTTTTAATGTTTGCTTGGAGCTGCGTGACAAATTATACACACGTGTAGCATATGAATTCCTGCAGTCAGCAGCTGCCATCGTTGCATCAGATAAAACAGGCAGTGTCTGGGAAACATCAGATGCCTCTGACCCTGTCTACATGATTGCACAAAGAGACAAAACACACACACACACATTCTACTTCTTTCTTGCACACACTCAAACTCGTACACCCGTGTGCACAAAAATACACTTGGCAGATTTGGGTTGATTGTCCAGACCAAGTGATGCACATGATATGATCTCTAGCGGTGGATCTGGAAGCACGCCGAAGACAAAGTAATCGCTTGCGACAACACGCAGGACTGCGAATCGTGTTGCAGAAAAAGACTAAACACGGCGCTAAAAATCCACTGGGTGATTCATTATCAACAGTCGAGGTGTCAGACTTCAGTCCTGGAGGCCCGCATCTCTCCAGCACTCAGCATTCTAACTCATTTAACACACCTGATTCAACACATCATGTCATTTCCAAAGGATTTGTGTGCTTGAATTCGGCATGTTACAAGACGGAACAAGCAAATCTCTCTCTCCAGGTCAGGAGTTTGTCACTGTTGGTCAAGAGTATATGTGGAGGATACAGCTCTTCAAAGCTGGGGCAAAGCTTCATCATTCATATCAGCATTTCACCAAATGCCAATCGTAGCATCCTAAGTATATCAACAGACTTTATCTGAGTGAAAGATAAAAAAAAAAGACTTCTATTTGACATATTTGATCAACTTGCACTCCTGTTTTCGTTTAAAAGTGCATATTTTTCTCTCAGTTTCGGCCTTGCGTCCACACTGAGACGGCATGACACAGTTTTAGTCATGTGATGGTGCCTTTCCTTGTCTCCGGTGCAAAGTTTCAATGTACCGGAAAGTAATAAATAACGCAAGTCGAAGTGTCTTACGTTTTTCTCATGTGCAATACAGGGATGTAAGCATATTTAGATGTTTCACTGTGGATAAACAAATTTTGGTAAACCGATAGTAAACCGATAGTCTGGATGCAGAGTGTTTTTAGATGATTTGCTCATTTATCCGGATCAGTGTAGACGTAGCCTAGGTGCTGCTCAGGCCTTTACAGTGTTATTTATGATCCTAGTGGTCAGAGATTGGAACAGCAACAACTTCAATTAAATTACATTTTAATGGTATAGTGCTTTTAACATTGGACATTGTCCTTAAGCAGCATTACAGCATTAAATGTAGCACGAATATACTATTTTATGTTATATTTTGCCCCCTATAAGAATAGAGACAAAATCCCTAATGAATATAGATGGTAACAAGGAAGGTGGTATGAGGAGGAAACCCTGGCAGAAACCAGACTCTCTAGATTCTCGACTGGGTAACATTAATTATTCATTAATTATTGTTCCATCATAGTTCATGACACTGTAGCAGACTGTTATATTAATTACAGTTGGTTTTGAATTTAACCCTCCACATTAATCTATCTTTAGGTTCTTTGTGTGGACCCATTCTTAGCATCATGCAGTGGTTTATAATTTAAGAGAGTCCAGAAGTAGCACATCAGGATGAATCAGGCAAGACTAGAAAGAAGAAGAAGGGGAAAGGATCACTGCTAGCTATCGGCAAAGCAAGCAATTGCATAGGGCCTCAGGCTTGGATGGGGGGGCCAACATAACCTTTACATCAGTTCAGTAATCAAGACGGGCAGCGTAAGACGAGGCTCTTTATCCATTGGATAAAAATAACTTTCACTCACCTGAAGTGTAACCAGTTAAAATCACTGTTTAATACGAGTTCCCACCATCTGAGAAGCTAAACAGGCACGCTGCTACGTATCTGTGTTTTTGATTATAAAGTATTACTAAAATAAATAAAGACTCATTCTGGTGATTTGTGTCAGTGCCATTTAAAGATTATTATTAAAGATTTTGTTCATATTTTATATAGTGGGTTTATTCTGAGTTTGTGAATACTAAAGGAAAAAGAAAAGTTTGTAAATAAAATACAGCTTACCCCTATTTTACTGTACAGGGTAGACACAACATTTTCATTAATCCAAATAGTGGATAAGTGTGTTATTACTGAAAAATTGCTAAAAGTCCTGATGGTGATTAAGGTAGTATGTCTATGTGGGATATTTATAATAAAATTATAATCTTAAACCTACTAAGGTTAGCATTCTAAAGAAAAACATTATTAAAACAAATTATTATTTTACATGGCCAAGGAAGAAGAAGCTGGTTTAGATGAACTTCCATACCTCTTTTTGATTTTGTTTAGTGTTGACCTTAGTTCAATTTTAATTCTTCTACTTCTTCTTCTTCTTCTTCTTCCGGCTGCTCCCATTAGGGGTCGCCACAGCGGATCATCCTTCTCCATACCCCTCTGTCCTCTACATCGGCCTCTTTTAAACCAACTACCTGCAAGTTGAATTAATAGACACATTTAAGTAAATATATAAAAGTACTGATACCAGTTTTGTATAAATAAAAAGATAAGAGATTCAATTAGTTTCAAGTGCTTTTTATTTATCCTGAGAGGTGAAAGGAAGGAGGCCAGGGGGAGTCTTCAATATAAATTTTGCCCAGGGCCTCCAAATGTCTAGAACCGACCCTGCTGGTACCTCAGATACATGTGAACTTAGATGGCACTTAATTTGCAGCACTATATAAGTGATTTCACACTCCAGGACATTCTCTCATGCAAAGTGTGGAGAGAAACACGGATGCTTCCAGAAAAGTGTGTTTTGTTTGCTGATTTCAAACATACAGCTGATAGAAACCTGCTTTAAATACACTTGCCTGCTGTTACTGTTCCACAGCAGTGAACTTTTATTCACTACTGTTCCACAGCAGTGAATATTTGTGTGTTAGCAACTAACTAGCCAGCAGAGAGTAGTAAGTCATGTTAGCAAATGCCTAGCATTAGTTATAGCACACTAATGCTGATAAGTATCTTCTGTGATTAGTATGATCAGTGACTTTTTTTTTTTTTAAAACATACTAAAACACACAGTGTGCATAGCCATGCAGATTTTAGGTCACTCTGTAAATGTAATGTAAAGGAAATGCTAGTTTGTGATGACTAGCTTCAGAGGATAATCAAAATCCAAAGCTGAAGAGGTGCCAGTTATACTTTTTTACCAGATGTAGTTGGAAAATTATATGTTGTGACTTCTCCATGTTGTGACCATCTCCATAAATTATGTTTGAGGAAGGAACTAATACCAGGAGAGATAATCACAGGGTATCTAGATTGGGCTAGTTTTTTCTTTTTTCTTTTTTTTTTTACTTTTTTTTTTTGCAAACAAAGGCAATGTGTAAATTTATACAATGTGTCTATGATGTACAGAACAATTTTGCAATTTTTTTTTATTTTTATAAATTAAACTATAATAAATATATATAATTGTTAATTTGCTGAGAAGCTGCTTTGGTATGCTAATGCAATGTACTTGTTACATGTGACAACATAAAGGCATTTGTTGTTTCCAGTCTCCAAAATATCTGGGCTGGTTTGAGATATTTTGGGATGTAGTTGGGATGGAAATTTTGCAACTCTGGTAATGTTTAACAGAGGAATGTTTAAACCCCTCAGAATGAACAACTGCCTGTCACTGTTATGCAAAAAAATCAAAAATAAAACCAGCCTATATGATAGGTATTGTGTGATAGTCTAGCAAATTCATTCATGTAGATGTGTTGTGTTTATTTCATCCTGGTTTACTAAAATCCAGTTATAAACCCTGCTGCAAATCATGGTATATATAATGAGCTCTGTGACCTTGATGTCCATCAGTTTTTTGACAGTTTGTAGAAAAAAAATTAGCATTTTAGCTTAGCATCATTAAAACTAAAAAGAGAAAGAATTATTACTATTAATAGCACAGTTCTATGGAGTTCAGTTCTCAATTCTGGTTGATCAGTATGTGTTGATTAAGTAAGAAATAATAAAAAAATTAAAAAAAAAAATTAAAAAAGCATTTTATTTGTTTTGTATTACGACATATGTCAGGTTCATCAACTGGCAAACCAAGAACCAGAAAATGATTTTACCTGATCGAATCAAACTCTACCGTAGCAGATCGACAAATGAACAAAGGAAAACGAACCACTGTAATCAACCAGCACTGCTGCTCACATGAATCTATTTCAGTTATTTTACCCAAAGAAAAGAGTTTTTACAGACTTCAAAAGATTGTATTTTATTTCAATTAGTCTCTCCAGTCGGATTAGTGAAATGATGACATGGTTAAATGCTGAAAACAGAATGTTTATAGACGATCAGACAGAGAAGTTGCGTTTATTCTTCCTACTTCTAGTTCACACATCTGTTCAGACCCAAGTGCGAATCAAAACATTACTCCAAATTGCAGAGGCTTATTTATTTCGATTTATAACTATAAACTAATCATTAATGAGTAAATGTAAAAAGCATCCTGTAATGTAGTTGCTTCTGGACATATGTAAGCAAGAAGCTGAATGTAACTAGTGCTTTGGCCTCAAATGTTACAATAAACAGATTAAAAAAGTGTGATTATTTAATGAAAATTAAACTGTAATATTGGAATATTGCTGTTGCTGTAAGAAGAATAAAACCCTTTGGGATGTGCAGTGATAGTAAAATTGAAAATAATAAAAATGACAGTAGGAACACAAAGATTGGGACCCAGGGTCAGTCCTCTTTGCTGGATGTTTCCCGTCAGAACAATGATATCAGGAGCACATTATTGTAAGAAGTGATAATTATGTGAGCCTCTTCTGTGCTTGGGGGTCATTTTTTGGATCTACAAATCACCAACAAAACACCTCGGTTTCAATGTTTTGCCTTGGGTTAGATATAAATGGTGGAATAATCGGACATCTTTCATGTTCATGAAACACATTTTCTTGAATAGGGCAGTATCATGTGGCATCAGACTGTACAGATATTCAGAAATATACTGCGCTGAGGCTGCATGGCTGAAAGTAAAGAGAGACAGAAAAACAGAGATGTGTCGTGATTGCACGTGAGCACACGTGTGTTTGACTTTCCCTGGTAAAATGTGATTTAAAGTACAGACAAAAGCTTTTCAGACAATCACCACCTGTCTCAGCACAGCTCCACTTAGTGTGAGATTTACTTAGACAGGATTACCACTCAAAAGTAATCAAGTTAGCTGTGTTGCTTTACAGCATACGTGAACAAAATATGATGATAAAATGTATGCTTTTGCTAGGATCGTGCTATCCTTCACATGCTTGCCTGCTTCCCTCTGTCTTCCAAACCTACACACACACACAGACACACACACACACACACACACACAC
The DNA here is from genome assembly GCF_014805685.1 of Silurus meridionalis. Lineage (NCBI taxonomy): Eukaryota > Metazoa > Chordata > Actinopteri > Siluriformes > Siluridae > Silurus > Silurus meridionalis. The sequence continues at coordinate 11,217,855 of NC_060899.1, forward strand.
ACACACACACACACACACACACACACACACACACACACTCTACAGATAGTGAGGATGGGCATTCTTTTAATACCTTTCATGAATACTATTTATAATTCATATAAATGTTTAATGTATGAATGATATTATTTTACACATAATAAAAATATGTTTGAAATATTTATATATTATTATATATTATATATACTTTATAGAATAATTATATATACACACCACTTTGCACATTTTATATAATTCTGGACAATTATTCCTAATCTATCTATCTATCTATCTATCTATCTATCTATCTATCTATCTATCTATCTATCTATCTATCTATCTATCTATCTATCTATCTATCTATCTATCTATCTATCTATCTATCTATCTATCTATCTATCTATCACATTTAAATCATACTAATACCTAAACCCATATGGCATATACATTTTAACTTTTTTTCTAAATAGCACTAATAATAAAAACAAACACAAAAAGTGCATGTGTCCATGTAGAAATGCTATGAGAAATAATAATAATAATAATAATAATAATAATAATAATAATAATAATAATAATAATAATAATAATAATAATAAAGCATACATAACAAAGTCTAAATACATAGAGAAATACACCTAATGATATATGTAAAAAAGGTTCCACTTCTGTTTTACATATATAAACTGTCATGTCTAAGATGATGAGCAAATTATAAAAATATTGTTTGGTATTTTGTTATATTGTTATTGTTATTTGGTATAGAAAATATTGCATGGTTACATTTAGAACAGGTAAATATGTTCGATTAAGTTGCGATGAATCACTCATTACAATCATGCGATTAATCGCAATTCAATATTTTAATACTGAATTGCGAAAATAGTATTAAAGATATTCCTGAGACATGTTGCATTGGTAATGAAAAACGTTCACAAATAACGTTTGCCAAATTGCAGTGATCTTTTAGTGATCGTTTTTGGAGAAAAAAAACATTTAAATAGCTTAAGCATAAATATTAGCCCTCGACATGAAGGGGTTAAAATGAGCAAAGGAGAAGATACAGTTGCTTGCAGAGTGTCTTTATTTAGGTATTTTTAATCACATGGTCAGAATCCGCAGCAGGAGTTAGAGATCATCATCATCAGGAAGCCTTAATTTACATAATACAGGCAGGTAAAATAAAATGAGATAAAGCACTAGGCTAAAGACAAGAAATAGCACTAGGAAACAGATAGAAAAACAAGAACCAGGGCATCAGAAATAGATCGGAAATACACACACACAGAACACAGATGAGGCAAACTGCTCAGAGGTGACGTTAATGATTAGGGGGCGTGGTCAGGGGGGAAACAAATACGGCAGACATGAAATATTTGGGTTCTGTGACAAATACAGCTTTCCTCATTTATTTAAGAATTGAATCCGAAGCCTAGGACCTAAAGTCTCATAAATCACTTGTTAGTCATGTTATTGCAGCATGTTAGCGGCACTCTAATGAGAGAATAATGTCACAAGGCTGACTGGCTCTGACAGAAATATTGTTCAAATTTAGGTCAGATAAAAAGAAAGAGGTTTATTTATACATGCAGCAAGCTATTTCTTTTTTTTGGGAAGGGGGGGGTTCATTTTTTTCTTATCGTGTCCCAGTGTAATAAACCTTTCAGAATGATTTTGCACCTGAGTGCCAGGATTCTTTTTATACTAGCATTTTTAAAGGCAAAAAAAATTCCCGATTGTGGTTCACAATGGCCAATCTGTAATCATTTTATTAAAAAAAAAAAAAGCAAATACAAGAAAATTCACAGGAAGAATTCGATGTCATTTATTTCAACACAATTGGCACCCAATTATGAGCACAGGTTTAATACCAGACTATAACGGTGTGTGTGTCTGGTGCAACCCAAATGGAGATATAAGGAAAAGAAAAAGAAAAAAATGTGTCAGCTCCACACTTTGTCAGAAGAAACTTCTATTGTATTTACAAGTGAAAAGAGATGCAATTGAGGGAATTTTTTTTTTTTTGGTGAAGCAAAACTTTAAAGAAAATAACAAGTGAAGCCCAGGCCACCCAGGAATAAGAGTGACACACACACACATGTATGCACGCTCACACAGTCGGGTTGTCATCACTGAAGCACGGCTCGTAATTGGAAGGAGGTGTTGGGAGATAATGAAGGCCGATCCCACACCTGCCACACCGTTGGGATTTCTCTTCACTGGCCACTTATATCTTCTGCAGTCCCTCTGTCTTAAGGGCAAGAGTGTGAGAAACAAACTAATGGGGGAAAAAACACACACACAAGGTGCTGCAGGGAAGTTCCCTTTTAAGATTACTGTACTTCTCCTCCACCCTCGCTCGAGTATACAGGAGTCCCGAGATACTGTCTGGTGTCAAATATTTCAGACGAACAAATGCGAAAGTGCTGCAGCAGCAAATTTAGTTTGAAATTTCGTTTCGTGAGGCGCACTCTAAAACTGGGTTGTCTTCAGTGACAGCAGCATGTGCAGAATGATTTAGATGACTACCTGGAGCAGGTTACGCATCCAAGAGACGAGGGAGTTGGAGTGGCCTAGCTTCCTGCAGCAGCTGCAGTACACACTCCAACCATGCTTCAACACACTTTTGGAAAAAAAAAAAAAGAACGAGTAGAAGGAAAAGGCTAGAGAAGAGTCAGAAAAAGCTCCAAAGCTTTTTCAACAATGTGGAATAGGCTAAAACTATGATAACTATGACTTTTACTATTGCTGCTTATATAAGACGATTCCTACATTTAAAAGGTTCCTAGGAAAAAAAAACACTTAGAAATATTCAGCCTATCTATCTTGCAGATATAATATCTGTAACCATGTTCTGAAGCTGAGATGAAAAGCATCCAAAAAAAAAAAAAAACGAGTCTCTGGCTAATGTTTAATGGGAGCTTACTGACCTGTAGGCACTGCTGTAGAAAGCAGGTCACCACACAAAGGCCGTATAGAACACAAGCATTATTCACTCCTTAATACCACCCTGTTAGCTCTGACGTTCCTCAGAGGTCACTTGTGCCAGTGCACGATTCGGCGAGTCTTTTAGAATAGCATTATTCAAAGGTTATAAAGATCATTTGTACTTTTTTCTTCTACTGCTTGGAGATGCAGTATACAATACAGATTATGGAGTGCTCTATTGAATCCTACAAAATAAATTGTGAAGCTGTAAAAATTGTGCATTTAAATTGTGAAGAGTGCAAATAGGACAGTCAGATCTCCATCACAAATTTCATTAATGCATGTTGTCTCGAACAAAGAAAAAATTTACTTTCTCTGCACTCAAACACCTGTGCTCATTTACGCAAATATCCAATCAGACAATCATGTGCCCACAGTGCAAGACAAAATCATGCAGATATAGGTCAAGAGTGTATTTACTTTAAAGGAACAGAAAGAAAAGAATGTGATCTCATTGAATATATTCATTTCATTGTTGTTAATGGCAGACATTTTAGAAACTGGGATTTTTACATTCAACAGTCTCTGGAGTTTGCACCAAATGGTGAGACAAACAAAGCACACCCTGTGAGTGAATGGCAACTCGTAAAGGAGCTTTGTTCTTCAATGAGAAATGTCAGATGAGCATGGCCAGACTGTTTAGATCCAATAAAATAGGCTACAGTAACTGTAATAATTACTCTTTATAACCCGTGATAAACTGCAAAGCATCTCAGAACACACAAGAAGTTAAGTATTAAGCAGAATTGACTCCAGCAGCAGAAGACCACATTGGTGCATATGGCATTTGGGACAAGAACAGGAATCTGGGGCTGGGGCACAGGCTCACACAAAGATAAAAACGTAATGTTTCTTTTTTCAATCTCGTAGGGACTGTTTGTGAAAATCTCAGGAGATCAGCAGTTTCGAAAAACTCAAAGCAGCCTGGTCAAAGTCACTGAGATCAGAATTTCTTTTCATTTGTCTGCAGTTTGATGTGAACATTAGCTGACTCTCTTGACCTGAAATTCACTCAAGCTTTAAACACTTGTAGATGATTGTTAGATTTTGGACAATAAAGAGGCTGAATTTGTAAATAATATACCAATGAGCAAATTCAGCCTTAGTAAATGAAAATCCTGGCAAATCCTTTATCTGCAGTAAAGGCAGGCTCTGCAGCAGACTTTTCAAGTGCATTGTGTATTCTAGCCTTGTCTGCCGGGTTTACCACGGACACGGTATTGGTTCGTTTGCACGCTTCATCGGATTTGCTCTCATAGAAGTGTGTGAAACTACACAGGCTTATATCAGGCACAACATATTCGGTAACCATAAATCCTTCTTTCGTGCTGTCCCCTCTGGTAATACGTCTCTCTTTACGTGTGCTTCCATTTGCTAATGTGGATCTGATTTCTTCTAATCGCACTGATAAGCCACGGCGCAATGCATCTGGAAATAACCGACACCCAAAAAGCAGGGGCCTTATCGAGACGAATCTGTGCACTATTACAATCCGGAGTTATCCATCACCATCCATCACCAGATCTGGCTGCAAGAAAGCGATTACACACTCCTGAACCTTTATGGAGATATTATATTGCTTTCATCTGCATTTTTTATAGGGTTCTGATTTGAATCTCATTGCATATATACTGCTATCTTGTGCGTCGTCGAATTGCGGCTTCCTCAATTGTGTTTTTGTCGCATCGTCTAAAGAGAGACAGATCACATTTCTTTCTACGAAAAAGAGAAAGAGAAAAGCACGGTTCAGGTCCGCTTTTTAATGCTATTTGCTCTTGGCCTGCGGAGCAAAAAGGAGCTGTCAATCGCCGCTGCCGTTGCTAATGAGTCGGCTGGTAAAACTGAGAGTGGTGGGCCCAACTGTCATCCACTAGGTGATGGTTTTAAGACCAGGCACTGATACTTCATTAATTAACCTTCACATTCTATGTAGATCCGCTCATCAAGATGCAGTTAATTAAAGAAAGGTCATTCCAAGGGCTGCTACGAGGCGGCATCATTACAATGGAGAGACAGCACTATTCACGGAACGAAAAGAGAAAGAGAAAAAGTGAGAGATGAGAAGACAAGACGGAGAAGGTCGGATGATGAAGGCTAAAGTGGCGCAGACATGATGTGAACTCTTAGACTCTTCATGTGGCACGAAAGCCAGACGCTTTATTTCCAAACACATTTGTTTTTATACATCACCCTTTTTTCCCTCCTCGTCCATTTCTCTTGCAAAAAGCCCTAATGGATAGAGCAAGTGTAAAATATTCATCATCGCCGATCGACAGCATCTATCTTTCAGAATCCCTTTTTTCCAGGCATGCTTTCCTCCTTGATTGCTGAGGTGAGAGTGACTCTCGCTGACCTTGTGGTCGTGCTACAAAAATGCCATCCAAAGTAAATAAAAGGTCTAGAACATCAAATAGATATGCTTTATATCTGAGAGCGCTTCACTTCGAGCTAGTAACTTATTTATTCCCTTATATAAAGGAATATCACAGCCTCTGTGGGCCTCTGCATGATTTTTCCATAGTGAATCCACACCTCAACATACACACAGGCACATAAATGTACTACAGACTTTACAGTAAGAAGCAGGATGGAGAAAGAATTTTAAATATCTCATTATGTTCCACAGAAACAGTTCTTAAACACACATTTTTACAAAACACATGTTTACACTAAGAAATGTATTATATCACATATGTATTTTAGACATAATACTGTTAATCGGAATAGTATTAATAATAATTTATAACAAGATTAATTAATTAATATTAATAATTCAACAATGATGATAATAATAATAGCAATATTAATAATAATTATTATTATTACTACTAATAAATAACAGTACTGAATTGATATGATTAATAAATAATAATTATGCAACAAAAAATAAAAATAAAAATAATAATAATAATTATTATTATTATTAGTAGTAGTAGTAGTGGTAGTAGTAGTAGTAGTAGTAGTATCAATTTATGTCAATCAGTGGCAACTGGGAAGAATCTTTTTTTTTTTTTTTTACATTTTATACAGACTTCAGAAAAGTGCAGTTCCTGAACGTAATCGTAATCGTATTCTGTATATCCTAATCCCAAATAATGGTTTAAACCTGGTGAACTTTTAAAAGCTTAAACTCTAGTTTAAGGTCCAGTAAAAGACACTACCATGTCTTAAAATCAATAAGAAAACAGTTCATTAATTTGCAGTTCATTTAGTGTTGCATCTTGTCTCCAGGTCTTTTCAGCCTTAGCTCTGAATTGTTCATTTATGTAATCATTTCATACTATATTTGTCACCTTGGCTACAAAACCCTAGATTTTAATCTCTTATGCCAGCCTATAAACTCAGAAAATGTACACTTCTACCTCACAGCACACTCTGCATTTATTACTATTATTATTATTATTATTATTATTATTATTATTATTATTATTAGCATCCTGGAAAAAAATCTGAACACAGTACCATTTTTTACATTTTATACAATATATTTCAGAAAAGAACAGACTTCTCCCAATCCTAATTAATGCAAAAACATTTTAAAATCTGGTAAATCTTTAAAAGCTAAAACACTGCCATGTCTAAAATCTACTAGAACGTGCTAAATTAATGTGCATTTAATTCAATTTGTCATTTTGACAAAAGATTTAGCCACATTCATAGACCCCTACAAACTTAGCAAAAGCCTTAAGACAAATAGCTTGCAAACTAGCTTACATTTATTACAGTTGGACTTTCAGGATCTGTGGGTTAGTTTGCATCATCATTTATATTATTTTCAAATTATTTGAAAGTCAAACGCTGTAACAAACACTAAAAAAAACCCAGCCAAATCTTTATCCTAGCATATTGTTTTCCACTGAAACGGGATCATTATTATTTAGAAAACAGTGAATTCTGGGCACAGTTGGCTGTTTCCCATAAAATACTGCAATAAACTGTTGAAAAGCATTGCATTCTGGGAGTGATTTTAGAATTAACAGTAGAGAGACCCCTCGATTATATCAAACTACTGTATTTATAGAGGAGAAATGCTGAACAGGAAGCTGTAACGCCAACTTTGTTTTTTTTTTTGTATCCTCCATTGAAAACCTTCTTTTTAAGCACAAATCAAACAATGAGATAAAATGCCTTACTTGGCAACCCTGCTGCCAGTATTTTACTGTTAATTTAAATGACATTTTTATCCATGGAATTTAAACATCACTTTTTTTTGTTACTCAGTAATATTAGCTAGCTAGCCCGCAGATATATGATTTCAGTATCTGAGCCTCTATTTTCTGCTATTTTTACTTAACAGCAACTAATATATCACCAACATTTGTTCATGACAAACTATTTAGAAAAAAATTCAATGTTAGCATCCTGAACTTGGTGCCTCTTCATCCCATTCCACCCCCTACACACACATTGCAACTTCATACAATCCCAGAGTCACTTGCACATACTAGTGCACATATTGTACTGTTGCGTATGAGTGTATTTTGTATAGATTGCATCACAGTATTGCATTTGTATATTTGCGTATCGTGTATATTTTAGTGTATATTTTTTACCATATCGTACGATGCGCACTGTTCGTGTTGTGTCGCAATCTGTGTGTACTCCACTTTTTGTCTCATGTCTCTGGTGCTATGTTGTAACACTGTTTGTGTGGCACATCTCTGGAACCGGATACCAAAATATTCACTACAAGATTCACACACTGTACATATCAGCAAATACAAGTACAAACTTATTGTAGCTGTGGTAACACACGAGTAATATTCTTCACTACACTAGTTAACTAAAAAACTTTGCCATTTGTTTCCATGTTAATTAAATACACCACACTAAAGTTTATTCAATCCATGACCAAAATCACCACATATAAATTTACAGCATGTTTCTAAAAGTTGCTATATTACAGAACTCTTGCCTCCATGGGTAAATGAAATTTCAGACTCAGCTCTGAATTTCCCAACTGTTCATTTATGTAAACATTTTATACTGTATTTTCATGCTGCATTTGCCATCATGGCTGCACAACTCATTATAACCTTCTTCCATAACACCTCACCGCTACGCTTTCTCTACTGGCTTGCTGCAGCTGTAGATTCAAAACTTCTGATGTTCACCTACAAAGGCAAAAACTGACCAGCATTGCTTTAATTACAGCTCAATCTCACTTTATCTCACTCCGCACTGCACCACAATCCATCTGATCCTCCACCACTGCTTGACCGGTCCCACCATGGTTCCACTTAGGGTACAAGAAAGATATACTTCATGACTTTTATCTGTTTTGCTTTTCTAACTATATCCTGAGTTACTTCTTCAATTATATTCTCTTCCAACAAAGTTTTTAGACTGATGTAATTCTTAGTATGTGACCTAGTGAACCAGTACAAGATTGTATTTATTGACAGAGCATGTCTGTAAGCTGCTTTGAATAAGGGCATCTGCCAAATGCTATAAAATATAATTCTAAATATAAATCATGGTTTTGTTACTCTCACTGATGGTAAGCTAGAATTTGGTTAAATATTAGTATAATTGGTTTATTATAATGAAAATATCAATGAATTAATATTACTGATGGTGTATTGGTGTTGATGAATGATTCTTGTTCATGTTAAATAACCCAGCCATTAGGGATACACAAGCCAGTGCACGTTTAGTGCCGGTCCCAAGCCTGGATAAATGGGGAGGTTTGCGTTAAAAATGTCATCCAGAGTAAAAAGTGATAAATCAAATATGCAGAACACAAACCTAAATTACATACCGGATCAGTCAAGGCCCAGGTTACCAATGACCGCCACAGGTATTGTTAGCCAACAGGGTGCTGGAAAATTGGGCTACTGTTTGCCAAAGGAGGAGGAGAAGAAAAGGGAGAAAACATCTACAGAGACAACAGGATAAGGAGAAGTGTAGGAGAGTGAAGGTTTGGGTGGGCACTTTAAATGTCTATATAAATATACTATGACTGGTAAAGGAAGAGAGTTAGCTGATATGAGGAGCGGAGGAAGGTAGATGTTGTGTGTTCAGGAGACCAAGTGGAAGGGAAGTAAGGTTAGGAACATTGGAGGTGGGTTTAAACTGTTCTATCATGGTGTGGATAGAAAGAGAAATGCTGTAGGGGTGATCCTGAAGGAAGAGAACAGTAAGAGTGTAGTAAAGGTGAAGAGAGTTTCTGATAGAGTGATAAACATGAATCTGGAAGTTGAAGGGGTGATAAGAAATGTCATAAAGCTTTTGTTCCACAAGTAGGTTGTAAGATGGAGGAAAAGAAAAAATTCAGGAGTGAGTTAGATGAAGTAGTGGACAGTGTACCAATGAATTTTGCTAAAAGGATGGAAATGGCAGTGGTAAATACATATTCTAAGAAGAAGGAGGATCATAGTGTGATGTATAAGAGCAGAGGAAGGTGCACACTGTTGGACTACGTTCTATGTAGGAGATGCAACCTGAAGGAGATTGGAGACTGTAAGGTGTTGGCAGGGGACAGTGTAGCTAGACAGCATCAAATTGTGGTCTGTAAGATAGCTTTGGAGGTGAAGAAGAAGAGGAGAAGAGTAAGGACTGAAAAAACAATAAGATGGTGAAAACCGAAGACTGTAGTGTGAGATTCAGGGAAAAGGTCAGACAGGGGCTCGGTGGTAGTGAAGAGGTGCTGGATGATTGGGGAACTACTGCAGAAGTGATAAAGGAGACAAAGGTACAAAGGTACTTGTGATATTTGGAAAGAGAAAGGAAGACAAAGAGTCATGATGGTAAAATAAGGAAGTGTAGGAGAGCATAAGGAGAAAGAGGTTGGTGAAACAGAATTGGGATCGGCAGAAAGATGAGAAAAGTAGGCAGGAGTACAAGGAGATGTGGCAGCAGGTAAAGAGGGATGTGATGTAAGCAAAGGTAAAGGCATAAGATGAGCCGTATGAGAAGTTGGACATTAAGGAAGGAGAAAAAGTATTTGTACTAAATGGTGAGGCAGAGGGACAGAGCTGGGAAGGATGTGCTGCAGGTTAGGGCAATAAAGAATGCAGATAGAAGTGTGTTGGCTAGTGAGGAGAGTGTGTTGAGAAGGTGGAGGGATTATTTAAGAAGCTGATGAATGAGGAAAATGAGAGAGAGAGAGAGAGAGAGAGAGAGAGAGAGAGAGAGAGAGAGAGAAGGGTGGATGATGTGGAAATAGTGAAGCAGGAAGTGAATAGGATTAGTAAGGAGGAAGTGAGAGCAGCTATCAAGAGGATGAAGAGTGGAAGGTTGGTTGAACCAGATGACATACCAGTAAAAAACAAATAAAAACAAAGAGTTTAACAATGCAGTTTACAAAAGAGTTGTTAGTCACTGTACCTGACAAACAGAGACTGTCTGGAAAGTTTTGACTACATGTGCTTCCCTGAGTGTTTTGCCAAATCTCCTTAAATACCCAAACCGTCATAAACACAACCATTATAAATTTAAAGTAATATAAGCTTTGGAAACCCTTTGTTTGGACAGGAGGTGATACCACCCAAGGTAAAAAAACAACACTTGATAAAGATCTTCTCCGGGACAACCCTCACATCAGTAGGACAGAATTTTCCCCAAACCTAAAATATTTATTTTTGGTCTGTTCTACTGATATTAGACTGACATCATATTTGCAATTGCACTGAGACCTTTAAAATGACCAAACATGTAAAGGTAAAATTCCTAAATTCCTACAATGTAATAATTACAGTATGCAATTATAGTAGCCTGAATTCCAGGAACCTCTAAGTCACCTATCCATTTTAAAGAGGGGGGCTCAATATGGGGGAGAGGGCAGCTGAACAAGTGGCTTTGTCTCCTCAGATTAAAGAGATCCTCTCCTCAGATTAGAAAGTTTATTGTTTAGTTGCATGGCACTTTTCAGGGTTTGACCTCATGAAGAGATTTGACCATCCTTACAGTGGCGAGTGTAGGGAGCAGGTTGAAAAGAGCCTGGAGAGCTGAAGGTATGCCCTGGAGAGAAGGGGAATGAAAGTCAGTAGAAGTAAGACAGAGTACATGTATGTGAATGAGAGGGAGGGCTGTGGAGTGGTGCGGTTGCAGGAAGAAGAGGTGGAAAATGTGGAGAAGTTCAGGTACCTGGGGTCAACAGTGCAGAGTAATGTTAGAGAAGAGTGTGTTAGAGAAGTGAAGAAAACAGTGCAGGTAGGGTGGAGTGGGTGGAGAAGAGTGGCAGGAGTGATGTGTGATAGAAGAGTATCTGCAAGAGTGAAAGGGAAAGATTATAGGACTGCGGTGAGACCTGCGATGTTGTATGGTTTACAGACAGTGGCATTGAGTAAAAGACAGGAGGTGGAGCTGGAGGTAGCAGAGCTGAAGATTTTCGTTGGGAGTGACGAGGATAGACAGGATTAGAAATGAGTTTATTAGAGGGACAGCGCATGTAGGACGTTTTAGAGACAAGGTGAGGGAGGCGCAATTGAGATGGTTTGGACATGTGCATAATGGTAGGAGAATGCTGAGGATTTCTCCAAGCAGGAGAAAAAGAGGAAGGCCTACAAGGAGGTTTATGGATGTGGTGACGGAAGACATGCAGGTGGCTTATTTGAAAGAGGCAGATGTAGAGGACAGAGTAGTGTGGAGACGGATGATCTGCTGTGGTAATGGGAGCAGCCAAAAGAAGAAGAAGAAGAAGAAGAAGAAGAAGTTCATGTTAAATAATGTAAACTGTTATCAAATTTGAAGTCTTATGAGTAAAATACATACAGAAAATATTGAAAGAAAAAAAACGCACCAACTACATCAAACTGCACACAGACGTAGTTTATTAAAATTATTCTTATTAAGTTATAGTGTTTCAACCTCCAGATGTCTGTAAATGCTACTTATGTACAGAATGTAAATTCTATTTCTATTTATGTGTCCATCTTATTTTTATTTTGTTCAATTTTGTTTTCATTTTACTGAATTTTTTGTATTAGTTTTTCTATGTATCACTCTATTATTTTTACATTATTTAATTTAATACCATTTATTTTATGATATTATATATATATATATATATATATATATATATATATATATATATATATATATATATATATATATTTTTTTATTGTATGTGTTTGTCAAGTTGATAAAAGCACCTCACTGAAAATAAAATTATCAGACAAATAAATAATAATAAAAAATAAAATTAACAGAATACAACTTGTAAATTTGACCCTCACACCCCCCTTCTGCTATTTTAATATCATCCACTCTTCTGGAAAGACATCCCACTAGATTTTTGATTTTTGGCTATCAGACCCTGTGTGCATTCAGCCACAAGGGCATAGTAAGGTCAGGCAGTGAGTTGGGCTTCCAGGAATTCCATTTCATCCCAGAAGTTTTTATTCTACCACTTCAACCTTGGGAATCCATGACCTCACATTGTGCATAGAGGCTGGAACAGGTTTGAGCCACTCGGTCTAGGGAAATTGTGATGCTATAGCACACAAAGGAATTCTTTACAATTATGTGCTTCCAATTTTGTGGCAACAGTTTTGGGAAAAATTGTATATGGGTATGATTGCTATGTGTTCAGCCAAAAGGATGAAATGAACCAGTTAAAATCACACTTTTTTCTCAAATGTTTCATCACAAATGTTTCATCACAAAGACAGATTAACCATCAATAGGATCTGCTGCTGTGAAAAAGTTCTTGTAATAATAATAATTTTTTTCAAATACAGTATTTAGTACAGGGCTCACACACATCCCAAGATCTCATGGGTGAACACTTTGATTGGCACTTGAAGGAAGCGCTATCACAAAAAGTCTAGCAATTATGACTTTGCAGACTAAGCATGGCCAAAAAAAAAAATGCTGAAATTGACCAAAAAGGGATTAGAAAATTCATTTTGCTGTTGGGGGGCAGCCAAAAATGAAAATGTAAGCTCAGTAAACATCACACCGAAACATAACACACCACGACGTATTTACTGGCATCTTAACATCTTAACAAGCTTTAATAGTCAACATCAGCGAATACATATCCAGTTTTTCTGACGTGTAACTGAATGAATGCAGCCCCTGTTTACAGTGCCAGCTGACATTCATAGTACTTATGACTCAAACAGTGGGACATAAAGGTCTTCATTTAGGAGGTTTTTTTAGGTGGTATGAACAACATCTTAATGCACAATCAGCAGTCTGAAAAATGGAGAAGACTTTTTTCGTTCTCAAATTGAGTAGGAAAATTGAAACAGCCTGCTGTGCTCAAGGGTGTCTGAGTTTTGTTGAAAGCAAGTGCACTTATTTTATTATCAAACTGGAAAAAAAAAAAAGGAAAAAAGTCTCTCTAACCACAGCGAGTTCAATTTGACAGACCTGACGTAAGTGTTTAAAACCTCATCAACATAACTGTGAACAATCGTGAAATTATTATTATTTGTTTCTAAATGAGAAATGCATCTGTAAAGAAAATGTGAGTAGATTTGCCTTCTCTGCCATGGTGATTTACAGAACACACACATGAATATAAGTAGGCCTTGAGCAGCTTTGAGAGACAATACTGCCAGTTAGACTCTTCCTGTCTGGACAGAAATCTGCTTGATGTAAAAGAGTGGCATTGATAGACATGTTGATTAGTTAAAAGGCTTTTTTTAAGGGATTCTTGTCAGCAGAAGAGGATAAAGCTAAAGGAAGAGATGATGGAATGAGGCCTATGAAGCTGTGCCGTGACATGCCACGATGAAAGATGAAGAATGAGGGGAAACTGGAAGCTTGGGCGTGCCTTTTCCCACCTCACTACAGTAACTGCTGACCCTGGGTACAGGACATTACAGCAGGTGCAACTGCTTGGTGGGTGATGTGGCATTATGGGTAATAATTCTTTAGACGAGCATCATGGAGAGCCCTGACAGAGAGCTGCAGTACTTTATCAGCAGTGCTGTAAATCAGCCAAGCAGGCATGGGAGGGGAGGGGAGAGGAGAGGAAAAGAGAGGAGATGAGAAAAGAGGAGAGAAGAAGAGAGGTGGGGGGGTGGGGGCAGACGACAACATTGTTTGATCTCTTTCAGACACTCTAATAATCTGCTCCTCTCTGATTGATACCTTCACACAACAAAGCGCATTATGCCAGCACATTGGCTGAGCTACGTGTGTGTGTGTGTGTGTGTGTGTGTCTCAATACATAAATAAATAAATAAATAAAAATATATATATGTGTGTGTGTGTGTGTGTGTGTGTGTGTGTGATGTATACTTACTTCAATGTACAGCCTGTGGCTTTTTAAAGCTTTTTTTTTTCACTCTGAAATGACAAGCCCTTCCTGAGACAAAATATACAGAATGATAAAGAGATGCATCCTCCAGGGTCATTCAGAGCATTTCCAAAATGCCGAACTCTCATCTAACATGTTTACTGAATAAGTTGTTTAACGCCTCATTGTATCGTTTGCACTAAATGTTGCTTGCACATATGCACGTTATACATTTAGTCTCGTGTTTCACATCACCTTTGTGTTAATTTATATTGTTTCAGTTAGTTTGGTCTTCGGGGGGAACATTGTTCAATTTCACCATATACTGTAGTGTATATGACTGGAATAAAAGCCACTTGATAAAATGGTGGTTAAATTTTAAGGAATAAACCAGAGAAAGCTGGAAATAAATGATGACCAGTGAGTAATCTGACTCATGAAGGATTTAAATTAGTAATTACTACAGAATTCATTATAATTCTCGATCATAGCTCACTTACAGTATATAACAAATTCAGGTATAATATATTAAAATTATTTTATGTAACGCATGTAATGTACCACTATTCAATATATGCTGTATAAAATTCGATTCATTTGCACTTCCTGTAGAATCCGTACGAAACTTCAATCTGACAGTATTAGTCCATATTTCCATACTGCCTTTAAGTAACATTGTGTGCAAAATATGATTTTATTTCAACCATCATGCCTCATGATAATACATGAGTTTTCTCAACTATTTTTTCCCGTCCAGTCCGTTAGTATTGTCCTGAGGTACATGATGTAATCTCAAACTTTTTTGCTGCCAGTGTAAAAAATTTACAGTTCGACGCAGTTATGATGGCAGCGCAGCTTTTCTTTATAAACATATTACGCAAATATGTACTATCAGGTTCATTTGAGTCTTCAGGTTGTTTTGTTTCTGAGGTATTAAATTAAAAGTGAAGTTAGACTTTTTGAACAAAATGGGAATAAATAACTATGGAATATAATAAACTATAAGAGCTATAAAATAATTCGATAGCCAAAGGAACACTTTGTATTTCACAACATAATTATTTGAAAATAAATTCAAGCAAATTGTCATATTTAATGTCTTTAGTATGTTTCTTTTTGCTTTCAGTTTGTAATGTTGGTACAGAGATTTTATTTAACATTTGTAACATTTGTATTGGGGAAAGTGTGTGTGCAGTTCATCCACAACTTAACCAACAAATCTAAAATGCAACCTCTTTTCATTGCTATTGGACAAGGCCTGTGCTTCAGTTGCCCTTTCGAGTATATTTATGGATTGAAGGTGTACATTGGGACTGACATCCCAGCAAAAACTTGCAGGAGCAGGTGCTTATCTGATGTGTTCCTTAGAAAATATATCTGGCAGATAGAAACAAAAATAATAACTGCGGGAGCAGGAGACATTAAAAACATATTGCCATGAGTGCCAAAGTGATGTGAGGAAAAAAGTGTTCACCCTGTTGTTGGCTGCTCATGAGTACGAATCACGATGAAGTCAAACCAAACCTGGTTGGGAGCCATGGGAGTAAAATTGGCTGAGTTGTCTGATGTGAGGGATACTTTCATCTACTCTTCTCTGTCGATCAAAAAGACACTAGCCAATGAAGGGCATTTGTGAGATCATGTATGTGGAAGAGGGCAGAGAGCACTTTCCTTTAAATGTGTTTCACTGCCATGGGACCCAGCATGAGCAAATTAAATCTTGAGCAGATTTGCAAAGGGAAGCCAGAAAAATTAGACTATAATGCGCCTTTCCTTCCATGCATCAGCGACAGCGTGGTGGGACAAAGCAGCACGAGGAAACTGCTTTGCATTTCAGCCTTATTAAAGTTATAAATTGAGGCGTGCAGCATGGGTGTCAGATCAGACTTATTCGCCACTCCAGCGTAAACTCGAAACACTATTTGGAGCATTTAAACAGATGTGTGGCATCTAGGCCGGCTCTTATTTCCTTTTTTTCTGTGGCGTGTTTCCGTATGCACTTTGGCATTTAATTAACTTAATATAATGGCAGTGTCTGTTTAGAAACTTCTTAAATAAAATGAACCGTTGAGTGGCAAAATCCTGCGAACCATTACAAACTTTCAATTGCATAGAAAACAATTAAACAACATTCACAGGTTACAAATTGTTTAAAAAGTAAATATAGGTATTAACGTTCCATCATTTAGTACTACCACTTGTGTGCCTCGACGCAGAAACGTCACAGGTCTGCAGGCTGCTGTAAATATTATCTTTCTTGTTATCTCCTGGACCTGTTTTTCCGGTAAATGTTGAGAACACGTAACTCAATACACTTCCCTGGCAATTTGCTTTCCGAGGACATTGTAGGCGACATGTTATATTGTATTTGCGGCTCAGGAACAAACAGCCAGATTAATAAGTAATGCTGATCTTAAGATAATATGTTAAGCCCAGACTCTCTGATAGCGAGTATCTGATTCTGTTGTGAGATTGTAACTCGAAACAGCATCGCACTAAAACCAAAGTGCCTTTGTGGATGATAAAATGTGTGAGGTGTTACTTGATGTAGTTCTTCAAATTCACAGGATCAGCACCCCAAGTGCAGTGATCCTGAGCTCTGTGGTAACCTCAAATCAGCAGCTATATGGCCACAACAGGATTTTATTTTTCCCTTAAGCACAGTGTGGTCGGCCGGCTGAGTCGTGTCAGGCTTCACGTCCTCCATTTTGATCCTCGATCAGTTGTCAAAGGCCAAATTGAGCGCACATCATGATGGATCTGTCAGCCATTTTATGTATCGCATAGATCAAAACACGGGTTGATGTGCGGATTGGCAAGCAAACGAGAAGCCTGATCCGGATGACACACACCACACAGCGATCCTTCAAACACGATGGTAGTGATGTGTAGCGAAGGGCACGGCGCACATCCATTTGCATCCCCTGGCTCATCCGTGATGAGAGGCCATTGTAAACATAATTATTGTGGCTAATGATAACGGCAGATAGATGATGAGTTTCTCTCCAGCTCATTTACCTTTGGCAGCTATTGCAGGTGTAGCGAAGATTTTTCATTCTGCTCCGAAATAATGCTGAAGTGCTATTTTTCTCGGGAATGGCGAGACAAAAGTCACACTGCAGAATACTAAATAGCCTGCACTTCTCACTCCGTGCATATAAGCAGAGAAAGAAAGAAAGAAAAATAAAAAAAGCTCCACATTGTGTAAGCGGAAATAATTTTGAAATTTAGGGCATTAATCCATAAACAAATTCAACAAGAATAGCCACTTGGCAAAATGAAAACAGATCTGAATTTATAGATGTACCTCAGAGGCTTAAATTCACTGATCTATGAGAGAGAGAGAGAGAGAGAGAGAGAAAGAGAGAGAGAGCGATAGAGAGAGAGACTGAGATATGCGCATCGCAATCTTTTTGACTGTAATGCCATCCACCCAAGGCAATGTATTATTTGTCACGTTGGTTGGGTTCTCTTGCACATTTTAATATTATCTTTTTTCATCTCTGCTGCGGAATAATTCTTTTTTTTTTTTTTTTTAGTTTTATGGGATTAACCGTGAGGCTTTAGAGTATCTGGGGGTATCTTGTGTTTTGTTTTATTAGTGAATTATTTAGACACTGGTAAAGTAGCAGACAGAGTGAATGAGACAGAGTGAGGATTGAGGCCTGCTGGATTTTTCCATTCTCCCTCAATCACTTACTTAATTTGGTTTGCAACCGTGGAACGGGCAAAAAAAAAAGATTTCGCTATAGCTGTGCTTTTCTCGATGTGCCGGGGTGTGGTGTGGTGAATGATTTTCCAGAAGGCAGAGCATGTTGAATTGGTACATAATGATAAAGAAATATCAAAACATTAGGGGTGAAGAGATTTGAAAATGGATTTGGAATGAAAAGGCAGAGGACGCAGAGCTGGGTCTAACTAAAGTGCTTTCACTCAGCATGGGTTTTTATGTTCCAGCCTCAGGAATAGTGCAATATCACACAAGGCAAACTTAAAGACATAGCTTCATTTTAACCTGCTTTTTTTTTAGGCAAGCTGATTTGCTATTTATTCTGCACGCTAGTTCGTATATAAAGACTTGTATTTTCCTTTTCATGGTTTTACTTGTCATATTATGCTGGTTCATTTCTCATTCATTCATTTGAACTGTTAAGCTTGTTCTAGCAATGGTCGTAACATCAATGATATAAATTAGACCTTAGATTTAGATTTGTCATTTTGGATACTTGTGTCGCATATAAAAAAAACTTGCATCAGAGAATGAGCATTAGGTTACATAGCTCAAAATAATATTTTAGACAATATTGATGAGAGACCATAAAAATGGAAAAAGGAAATCTGGAATTAAAATCTGTGTAAAAAAAAACTGAGAACTAAAAGGATGATTGATGACTTAAGGAGGACAAGAAGTAACCACTCTATGCTAAACATAGACAGCTCTTCCATTAGCATCATCAAGAAAACCAAATTCTTTGGTGTTCACCTGGTGGAGAACCTGGTGGAGAACCCCATGTTCTACTGAGAGACTATCAAGAGCATCCTGAGCAGCTGCATTTCTGCTTGGTTTGGAAGTTGCACCAACTCAGATCATAAGACCCTGCAGCAGATTGTGTGGACAACTAAGAAGATAATTGGGATGTCCTTCTTCCTCCATTACAGACATTTACACCAGATGATGTATCCAGAAGCCAGTAGCTTTGTGGCTAAACACATTTACACACACACACACACACACACACACACACACACACACACACACACACACACACACACACACACACACATGCATGCCCTTCACACACACTCTTTATCCCCCTGCTGTCTGGATATGGACAAGGTATTGAAACATTCTGTAACCCCTTCTTCCCACAAGCTATTAGACCCCTTAACACAAACAGACTAGCCTGATACACACACACACACACACACACACACACACACACACACACACACACACACACACACACACACACACACACATACACATAGTGAACTCCTTTTTTGCAACTTTGCTTTAAAAACTGCTGCAAAAGTCACTAAAATATTTGCATATACAGTATTTATTATTACATGGACAATGCCTTTGCACTTTATTCCACATACACATTTCACCAGCTTTCCGTTTTCTTGCTGCTCTGTAGTTCACTGTGCTATTGTCCTATTATTCATATTGTACTGTTGTGCAGTTTGATCTCTTGTAGTCCTATTTGTTCGTCTGCTTATGTCTTTGTTCAGTGTCATTTTGCTTCACTATATACTATACTAACGACTTATGGTTTAAGTGACAATAAAGCTACTGCATTTTATTTGACCTGCCCAAAGTGCAAAGGGCTAGCACAGAGCAAACGTCTGACACAGTAGAAAGCTAGCATAATGCTGAAATGCTCCAAAAAGGGTGTCGATTGTTAACGGTGACTGACATGACAGGACCGAACATGTCACTGTTGTCGCTAGCAATCTTGCTTTGCTTCCATTGTGATGATGCCATTCATGATCTGCCATTCCCTGCATCTGTTCTATTTGTTTTCTAGGAAATTCTAGAGGGGAAGGGAGAGAAATAGGCATACATATCCGGAAAGCCAAACTACACTTACTGAGCCCTTTCTTTGGAACAACTGTACACCTACTCTTTCCTATCATGTGGCAGCAGTGAAATTGATAAATCGTGCAGATTCAAGCCAGTAGCTTTGGGTAATGTACAACAATCATCGGAATGTGCAAAAAAAATCCGATCTCAATGATTTTGACCATGATGCCAGACAGGCTGGTTTGAGTAAATCTATAAAAGAGAAAAAAACTTTTAGTGAGCCAAATCCATGAATTCAAGAACTTAAACTGCACTTTGTCAACAGTCCAGGCTGGTGGGGGTAGTGTAATGATGTGGGGAATGCAGGGTCTGTTAATACTAATCAGTTACCCTTAAATAACATAGCCTATTTGAGTACTGATTTACCATCTTCCAACGGCTACCAGCATCCCAGCATGACAATGCAAAAATCATCTCAAATTGATTTCGTAAACATGACAATGAGTTGAGTGTTCTACAGTAGCCTCCTGAGTCACTGAATCTGTATCCAATAGAACACCTTTTAGGATGTGAGAGAATGGGAGAATCACAGCATGAGAGTGCAGCTGAAAAATCTGCAGAAATTGTAGGATGCTATCTTGTCAGCATGAATCTTTGTAACTCAAAGAAATGTTTCCAACATTTTGCAGACTCCATGCCATGAAGAATTGAGAATGTTTTAAAAAATGGGTGTCCTTTCCAGTATTAGTATAGTGTTCTTAATAAAAATGCGCTCTCAGTGTTCAGAGAATATGTCCATGGAAGTCCACTGGACATCCTGACGTTGAATTCGAATGGCCTAAAACATGTTCTTGAGTGAAAAATAAAGTGTCCTAATTCCTGTTCAAAAGGTCATGGCTATGAGTTATAGCAGAGTAAGCACCTGATAGCTATTCCCCAGCTAGCTTTGACAGAGAGGCTGTCATTTCTCCCTTTAAAAATAGTGTAAGGTAATAAATGGTCATTTGTGAATGTCTTAGCTACTGGCAGTAACTGCTCTGAAACTTCAACTCCCTCCTATGAGAGATTAGTAGGGTGAAATATGATCCCTGATGTGAGTCCGGCACCTGACAGTTTTTTGGCAGGATCAGCAAAAAAGAAGGGTGGTGATTTTTGTGTGTGTGTGTGTGTGTGTGTGTGTGTTTGATTTGCAGATTGAGTCCTCTTTTGGTATAATTAATGTCTATAGTCCAAATTTTAGTTCTAGCATATGAAAGTTATATGGTTTGTAATAGACAGGCAAGAAAATAAGAATTTATTTCATACCACACATTCGTTACATGATATAAATTTGAGTTTATGATTTGAGTTCACTGCCATATCCTTATAACTATTTACTTGCATTTTTTAACAGTGTTCTTCACTGCTATAGCTTTTATATTTAATCACTGTACATATCTATCTATCTATCTATCTATCTATCTATCTATCTATCTATCTATCTATCTATCTATCTATCTATCTATCTATCTATCATCTATCTATCTATCTATCTATCTATAAGGTTGACTTTAGCATTTTAGTTATATACCATGCATTATTCACATAATCACACGTGAAATGTCAAGGGCAAGCTTTGTGACACAAAAGCTAATGTAGTTTTACAAATCAGTGTAGATCGCACAGATTTTGTTTATTTTTTGCTTTTCACAATTCCTTCCTCTTTTTCCCATTACTGTTGTACTTGCAGTGGATTTTACCCTCAACAGCAGCTGTGGCGGGGCCACAGATTCGAGGATCATGGTGACAGTTTTAGGTGGAAGAGTCTATTATTAGTTTACCTCTCCTCCATGGCATTTTATCACTGCTGAGTCTGATGGCCTCCCTACTTTAAAAAAAGAAGAGAAGTTGTGCATCTCAATCCGCCCATTCATATTTCATAGGGCCTGGTGTCATAAATAAAGCGAGCACGGCTGACCCGGGCTATTAGTTACACACCTAGCAGAAACTGTTGGATGCTTTATCTTCAGTGTGGCACCACTGGTCTCTATCTAGAGTGACTGGGAACAGGATGAAGAAATAAACAAAGAGGACTGGCACCCTGAGAAAACGAACAAATATTGACATTATATTTACACAAGCTTATAGCCTTAGGTTTGGAAGGGAAATCTCAGAGGACGGCTAAAGGTGAAATGGATCCATTGGAAATGTTTGCCTATAAGTGAAAAGAATTTATGTTTACATGTGTACGCAGATGTTAGATTCCTGTAGTGTGTATAGTAGTCAAAGATGGCAAAAGTACACACATCCTTCATTCCAGTAGAAGTGCAGATACTGATGTTTTAAAAGAGTCTGGTAAAAGTTAAAGTAATGACTACACTTTTTCACTCAAGTTAAAATAAAGAAGTTTGGACATGTACTTAAGTAAAAAGTAGCCATTACTAGTGTCTGTTTTAGTGTCATGCTGGTAATGGGACCTCATGTATTCATATTAAAATATGAATACAAAATAATTTTTTATTTTGTTTTTTAATGAATGTATTTAGGCTGAACCACCACCATATAGAACACAAGCAGAGAAAAGATGATGATGAACAGGTGATCAGCAATGTCTCTGTTCTTAGTCATAATTACTTCGCTGACTCCCTCTGTCTTCACATTAGCCCCATACTTCTTGTGTTCTTCTGCCTTGCTCATTGTTAGCTTCGTAAACTAGCCTAAGGCTGTGGTGCGTGATAGCCAGGAAATGATACACCAGTGGTAGGTTGAAAAAGCAGCACAATGACAAGAAATAGGTCGATGGGATGAAAATGGCATGCAATGAAAAAAAAAATTTGATTGTCACCAAATAGATTAAAAACAAAGTAATGAGCCTGTTTTGAAAATGTAAGCAGGAGAAAGTCGAATATTTGTGTAAAAAATTTAATAAGTGAAAGTAAAAAACAAAGTATTTTCCCATCTCTGGTAGTTGTAAAACAGTAAGTACTGTGCTTCCACACATACAGTAGTAGTACTTGGATATGGTTTTATTCAGCTGTGCATAACACACTGATGGACATCTGAAATTTTTGGCAGTCATTTGTTTAACACATTTACATATACTTAGATATCTGATCATGTGTCTGCGTCACTCACTTATCAGATTTCCTTCAGAGCACTATCTGTTTTCCAATACAGCGCTCTGAAGTCACCATGTTTTCAATCAAGTTTGCTTACATTTTCTTAAAAAGCATGTTATTAATCTCTCAGGTTTATGTATTTACTAGATGGAAGCACTGTTGGTGTGAGGTGGAAAGTAATGAACTGTGTGTTCCCGTTACAGTACAGCTCCAGGATCGTTTCCTATTCCTTTAATTTATTCAATAATAAAGTTTTATAAAAAAATACAATAAAATGTAAAATAACCATAAACCTAACTTTTACTTTTGATCAGAGTAAAAAGGCAATTAAATTATATGTCCAAATATCAAATGAATGAATTTCATGACCCAATTAAAAATAAAGCAGTTTCCTGCTTTCATATACTTCAGATATCACACTCTTAGCGCAAGGCCTGCGACAGCATCTCTAGCCTAATTTATCAGCTAGTGCCAGCTTCAGAGGAAACAGTGGAATAATGATCTGCAATATATGTAAGACAAAGACAAGAGGTATCGTTACAAGGTTGGTTAACTATTTAGCTAAAAATATGCATGGATTATGATTAGCTAGATAGCAAACCAAGCAATGTACTGAAACCAAAAACACAATTTGGCTATTTAATTAGTCAGCTAATGTTACTTTGCTTTGTATAATGTTGATAATGGAGGTGGAGGTTGATGAGAACATAATAAAAGAATAGAACATTTAGCTTATTATCTCTTACATTTATATTTGCTCAAATAAGTCATCTCCACATCACAGTTCCAGGACTTTTACACAAGCCATGTAATTTCTACTCTTTTCTCCACTGGTTACTGAATTTCTTGGAATAATGTAATAAAAAACATAAATTTGTTAGTAGATTAGTGAGAAATATAATCTACTACAATGGATTTTGTTGCCAAATATGAATTAGGTGGTCTCTCTCTCTCTCTCTCTCTCTCTCTCTCTCTCTCTCTCTCTCTCTCTTTTAGCTTGTCTCTCAATTCCTGCCACAACCTCTCTCTCTCTCTCTCTCTCTCTCTCTCTCTCTCTCTCTCTCTCTCTCTTATAGCTTGTCTCTCTTCCTGCCACAACCTCTCTCTCTCTCTCTCTCTCTCTCTCTCTCTCTCTCTCTCTTTCTCTCTCTCTCTCTCTCTCTCTCTCTGTGTATCTTCCCTATCACCCCCCCACCTCCTGTGAACTGATGGCAGAGTAAACAGAGGCCTTTCACTTTTTCACCCCTCTGCCCTGCTCTCCATCTGTCCTGTCTGATAGATAACAGTAACATGTAAAGCTTTGTACTGTACCGTGCTGTGACTGGAGCCCCGTATCAGCCCAGGCTTCTGCACAACGCATAGGAAAAAGATAAATACTATATGAGAGTGACATGACGCTGGATATGATAAACCTTAAGCGCACTACTAGGTAGTATGAAATGTGCATGTTTGGGACTTTGAGGTCCTGAAATTTTCAAACTGTAGGTTATGTGAGATGCAATTTAGTTTTTTTTTGGGGGGGAAGGGAACTTTACTGCCTTACTCATGACCCAGTCGAAATATATAGAGCTTGTAGTGCTGCTGAACTTTAGGGTTCATTATTTATGGCAAGAAACAACAGGTGAATAAGAATAGAATATTTGAGACACAGGTTAGGCCTCAATAGGGTTTAAATATTTTTATGTATTTAGATACATACATATCAGTATTATATATTCAGTGTTTGTTTATGCCTCAAACAAAGGTGGACACAAAGTACTAAGGTTATAGAACTCCAAAATACTGTGCTAGTTTTTTGCTTAGTCATTTTTTTTATATATACACTGGCGAACAAAATTAGAGAACAATTTATAAACAATAGAACAATTCTGAAATAATGTCATGTTCACTGCTCAACAGTTGAAGGAGTTTTTGTTTTGTCTATACCATGCTACCAGAACACCTTTTCCACAAGATAACTAAGGCATTAAAAAAAACAAAAACGTTATTTTGCAGAAAACACACTGATAAAAAATTAGAGAACACTTTCAGACACCTCCCAGTTATTGGTGTTAACCTGGTACCTGGTGTTAAATTCCTTGATTATCTGTCAACCCCTATTTAACTGGCAGCCTAACTTCCAGTTTCACTGACTCTGCAAGATGGTGGGCCGTTCTAAAGTGCCTGAAAGCCTCCGGCAGGAGGTTGTCCAGATGAAGGCCAAAGGGATGACCCTATCAGCCATAGAAAAGACAAGTTGGTCGTTCCAAATCTGTGATTTCAAGAATATTGAATCTTTACAACATCACAAACTTATTCAAGTCCGCCAAGAAGGCTGGTCGTCCACGGAAGACAAATACAAGAGAGGACAGGATACTGCGGAGGATCTCAATGGGCAATCGTTTCCACACTGCAGCTGGAATTGCTCACCAGTTCAGCGTTGAACAGGGTAAGGATCTGTCTTGTCATAGGGTGTCTCGACATTTAAGAGCATTTGGACTGAAAGCCCACTCTGCAGTGACCAAACCTCTCATTAGCAGAAAGAATTAAAAGGCTAGACTAAGCTTTGCTGAGGAGCATGTTGTGTGGACAGAGGAGAACTGGTCCAAAGTTCACTTCAGTGATGAAAGCAAGTTTAATTTATTTGGGTTCGATGGGAAACATTATGTTCGGCGGCAAACTGGAGAAAGACTGAACCCAAAGTGTGTAAAGAAGTCAGTGAAAAGTGGAGGAGGAAGTGTCATGGTTTGGGGCATGTTTTCTGCAGCAGGAGTTGGGCCTCTTATACAGCTACATGGCAGAGTGAATGCAAATGTTTATCAGAACCTTCTTCAACAACATATGGTTTCTTCCCTGCGTTCATCACCCAATCAGCCCGCAGTGTTTATGCAGGACAACGCTCCATGTCACACAGCAAAACGGGTAAAGCAGTTCCTTGAAACTGACAACATTGAAATAATGACATGGCCTGCCCCGAGTCCTGAACTCAACCCAATAGAGAACCTCTGGAAAATCCTTGGTGACAAAGTTATGGCCAAGAAACCCACTACAGTCACCGAACTGTGGAGGAGACTGGAAGAAGAGTGGACCAAAATCACACCAGAGCAGTGTGAGAGACTAGTGCTGTCCTGTGGCCGCAGATGTGCTGAAGTCATTCAGAGCAGAGGCCTGTACACTTCCTACTAAATGCTGACTGTTGTAACCTTCAGAAAATTTTGTTGTAATCTTTTTCCATGCTACAGTCATTGTTGTTCTCTAATTTTGATCAGTGTGTTTTCTGCAAAATAATTTTTTTTAAATGCCTTAGTTATTTTGTGGAAAAGGTGTTCTGGTAGCATGGTATAGACAGGACAAAAACTCCTTTAACTGTTGAGCAGTGAAGATGACATTATTTCATAATTGTTCAATTGTTAATAAATTGTTCTCTAATTTTGTTCGCCAGTAAATATAATTAACAAATAATTGCTCCTATGTTCAGTTTAAAACACATAACAATGCCAGCATGTGATACACAGCAGTTCCCAAGCCATTCCACATGTTAATTAATATACATTTTATACACTTTTTATTTTGCTCAATTCCTTTTCCTATGTTTTAGATTCTGTCATTAATAAATCAGAAATAAACAATCCATGATTGTTGTGTGGAATCAATTCTTTAAATCTTGGAACTTGACTGAATGTTCTGGAAATGAAGAATCCTATAGATCCTATAGTCTTTTCAGGAATATTTTTTCTTCTTCTAGAATCTAATCTAAATTAGATCTAAATCAAACAATAACCAGCAAAAAATAGTAATAATAATAAAATAGTATAGTAATAAATATAAGCATATTTAATTTAATGGGTGACATTTTAAGCTCTGAATGTTGCTAAAAAGTACAGAATAACTGCATATGTTTCTGAAAGTGTCATGTATATGGACTGCATAGGAAATAGACATCTATATGATAATGACACAATAATTGACTTACTTGAAAAATATGCTTTTCAATTCTTACATAATGTGTTTATGCAAAGTGGGTGGAGCTTAAAGCATTCTTCAGAGCAATCTTGCTAGAAGTTTCAAATAATGCAGTATTTGCAACTGGATAAAAACATTTTCCTGTTTTGATTTTTTTGCTATAGCTTTATCAACAAAACTGAAAAGTGATTGACATGACCAAAATTGTTGTTTCTACCCATTTCCTGTTTCTTTATGGCTTGGTACAAGTTACACAGTTGTAATATCACTGAAAATGGAAACCCAGCACAAATACAGCAGAGCGCAAGAGTAGCTCAGGCTGAAGTCATTTTGACATTTTGACTGTTTCGAAGAGAACAGGTAAAACTTTTGTAAATGAAAACAGCACCTGGTGAGAATTCACTCAAGCGCAGGTTTATCACAACAAGTCAATTGCACTTCATAGCACAAAGTTCAACTCATCTCCCATCAGCGTGACTGGTGGCCACCTGAAAATCAGCAATTGACATTTTTCCTCTGATCTTGTCTCATCCGTTTTTAATTGTGCTCATTCCCTCTTTGCCTGTCCCATGGGGGCAGAAGACTGCCATGGTGGCCACTGTCATCCGTCTGGGCTGACAGGGGAGAAGAGAGAGAGTGAAAGAGAGAGGAAGCGACAGAGAATAGAGAGAAAGAGAGCGAGAGTGGCATCACGCTAGTTCCAACCCCGGTGCTGATGTGTCAGGCTTATCACACAGCCGAGCGCTCCTGAGGTGACATCCTCCACTGAATCAGTGACATTTCACGGACGGTGCAAATCTATCTGTCTTTGTCACCAGTCCTAACCCCCTCCCTGCCAGCCCGCACACACACACACACACACACACACACACACACACACACACACACACACACACACACACATATACACAGCACTTTTGCATTCTAGGAGTTGATCACAGTGAAACCAGTGGACTGTGCACGTTATTTTTTTTTTTTACGTGCATCTCCAGTGGTCACTGTCACTTTGCATTGAGCTGGGTTTTAATCCTTGATATTGTGTGCTTCTGGATCACGCACATCATTGTGTTTGGTATTCGGCAGGGTGGTGTAATTGCTTACCAAACACTAGAGTATCTTTACCCCGTGGGAATTCATTATATTGACAAAAGTACTGGGAGACCTTTCTTTTCCAGTTATATATGGTTCTTCTTCAAACTGTTACCAAACAGCTGGAAGCACACAATAGTATAGGATGTCTTTGGATATGGTATAATTATTTGTTCTTTTACTTCAACTAGGAGAGCCAAACTTGTTCCAGCATGACAATGCCCATATGTTCAAATTGAGCTCAATGCATATATGGGTTACATGGGTTGAAGATCTTGAGTGGCCTGCTATAGAGCTCTGACCTCAACCATGTTGAACAGGTTTGATATGAATCAGAACGCTGACTGCATCCCGGGCCTCCTCACCCTACATCACTATCTGATTTTACTAACCCCGTGTGGCTGAATGAGCAGAAATCTCCACTCCACAAGCGAATCTACTGGAAAATCGTCTCAGAAGATCAGTGGATGCACAGCAAATGTGGACTAAATGTGGAATGGGATGTTCAAAAAGCACATATGACTGTATGTACGTATATATATGTATATATCTCACCTTTACATGTGCTAAGGTTGTTGGTGCCAAACAGGCTGAGTTGTGTATTTCAGAAACTCCTGATCTCCTGGGATTTTTACACACAACAGTCTCTAGGGTTGTTTACGAAAGGTTGTAATCAAACTAACAAACAAAAAGAAATCTAGTGACCCTCAAGCAAAAATATTTTGTTGATGAGAGATGTCAGAAGAGACTGACTTGATTGGTTTGGGTTAATAAGAAGATTAAATAACCACTCATTACAACCATGGTGAGCAGAAAGGCATCTTACATAAACAAATGCTTTGGAATCCTATTCTTAGTTGACAGCGGTGGGACACAGTGTAATTTCTTTGCTTTTGCAGTAATTTCTTTTTTTTTTGCTCCAAGATTTTGTGTGCATTCTTATTTTGCTATCCATGAATGTAAATATTTCTGTTACTTCAGTTATAGCCATCACCCTGCATCAATACACAAATACACAAAACAATAATAAACAGTACAAAAGAACAGTAAAAAGTGGACTAAATATGGAATTGGTTGTTCAAAAATTCCGGTGTCAACAAACTTTTGTCCATATAATAAAACTCTTATTATGTAGAGTAATAAAATGTGTATAAAAGAGGTGTAAACAGTGGTACACCAACAAACGTGCAAGCATTATCATCCTGCCACAAGTGTTAGAGTTGTCTAGGTGGTGACACAAAGTTCTAATATATTACTATTAAAAATATATATATAATAAATTGGGATAGCAAGAACTAACATAAATGACAGTGCATAAATAATAACAAATAAAAATGCTTGTCTGAAGAGGAAGGCTTTTTAGAGACATGGCACTGTTTGAAAGTTTCCTGTAATATATGGCTTTAATAATAATAAATAAATAAAAATCACTTATCTTCACCAAGTCATGTGGGAACTGTGGTATCACTAATTGCTCCCTCTATTCTTGATCATTAATTTTTGTCACATGTCAGTCACATTGGGCAAAAGGGTGTGCCAGATAAAAGACTGCATAATGTGTTATATACAAAAACTTAATCAGGACAAAATTTGCAAGTGGTAGCTTAGTGGTTAAGGCTCTGGTTGCTAATCAGAAGGTCAGGGGTTCAAGTCCCAGGATTGCCAAGATACCCCTATTGGGCCTATAGACAAGGGCGTAAGCATCTTTGCTCTAGGGGTGCTGCATCATGGCTGACATGCCCTAACATTGCTGGTGTATGTGAAGGAAGATGTTATTTGTGATGTAATGTGCATTTGACAAGTAAAAGCCCCTTAAGTTAATATTTCCCCACAGTTGTTTAGAATATTTTATGTCTTTTATTTTGTTTATTTGCTTTAAAACTGTGTTGGTTATTCAGTGGTCAGAAATGCTGTCAGTTCTCAGAAGTTTAAAATAAATTATTGCATATGGTGCAGTTGTGACAATGATTATACAGTATGTCCTGTTAGGATAATACAAATGTTAACGTTTTCACAACTGCATCTTATTAAAATATTAATAATACATGTTTAAAATATAAGTATCAAATATGCTAATTGCATGATGATTAAAACCAATTTAATTATTGCCTTTGTCTCAGACACATGTCTGCAGCATGGCTTTAAGTCGAATGACAAATTGTAACACCTATTTAAAATATTTCACATGCATACATATGAAATCATTACAAACTCAAATGATTATTTACATTTACAATTATTTTAAGCTTTTGGTTGCTACACAACTCGAAATTAGCCAAGGCACACAATTCATGTCGACAAGAATTATTTTGTTTGTTTGTCACACATTTGCAGTGTTATACACCCAAAGCAAAGGAAAAAAAATAGTGCAATGAAATTAATACTGATAATCACAGTACTTAAGAATTCTCTTTCAAAACCTGCTATCCATACAAATACTCATTTATAATAAGGTTCATATAAAAACATTAGCACCATCCTTGTCTGTGGTGGCATATTTACACCAATCAAAATGTAAAAAAAAAAAGCCTCTCAGATCAACAGAATAAAAAGGTAGATGTGCAAAAAACTCTAACTTCATGAGCAAATTTGTTTTCTGTTCTTCTGATCTCGACAGATCATTTGTTATTGTCTGGTTATAGTCAGATTCATTATCTGATCAGCTTCACATCTGCTTAATAATTCAAATGCTGTAATACCTTCAGAGTCTCTGTGACTTTTTTCTGATATCTTTACACCATATATAGTAGTCTCTGTGGCTTCAAATAGAGGTGCACCATATTGATTAGTTATTCTGTTAATTAAAGACGGTCTCCAGAGACAGAATCTGTTCCAGAATTAGAGCTGTTCTAGCAGACAACGGGAGCACCAGGGACTGCAACATCTGTAGCATGTAATGTCGGGGTTAAACTTGTCCTGCGCTTGCACATGTAAACTCCACCAGCAGGTGTTACAGTGACACTGTGTACACACTGCCACACATGCAGACACACACACATATGCACCTACACACGCAATCAAACACCGCAGTAAGTGAGGAAATATGACGGTGAATAAACAGCTCTTCCTGTGCCATATGTTTGTAGCAAAAAGGCCATGAATGAAAGCCTGCAAATCAATGGGGACAGGAGATGAGGTGTCTGGCAAATCCAGTGGCGACTGACATGTTCACCGTGTAATCTCCTGCATTGTGCTTGCGTGGGGAAAGATTATCCTCCAGTGACGGGCTGCTAAAAGGTTGCCTCAGGAAAGGGCAAGCGATACTACCCCTCCTCCCTTGTCATACTCCAGATTAGGTTGGGAAAAATTTCTCCTCCTTCTTCTTAGTGAAGTCTTTTCCCATTCACAGCCCCCTCTTTTCACGCAGCATCACATGAAAGCACTAATGTTGGATAGTGCCTCGGATTTTCTGCGCTAATTCTGACAGGTTGCTAGCGGGATTATTAGGCCTCTCCGCAGGCCTCCACCACTGTACGCTGCATCACATAGTGGTCTGGTTATGAGCAGAATGGCCTCGGGATGCGGTTGCCTAAAGCATGGCATATTTGCATTCCAATCTCTGTCTTCATGATCAGAGCCGGCGCTGCTGCGAAGGAAATGTTGCGTTTGATTTGTTTTCACCCCTTTTTGCCCTCGTTCTACTGCCACTCGTTTGATATCCGACAGGGTCCAGTGTAATGGAGCAGTAATGACCCGCTTTGATGAAGTGGCGCGAAAGCTGTAATCTGTCCGCAGCAGAATGGCTGCCGCTCTCTGTGACAGTAAATTGAAACTTAACTCTCTGCCACAATTTACCAAGGCATAATAAAAGGCAGCGAGGGTCTGGTCGAGAGGGTTCTTGTAAACGAGTAGCACATATTGCCATAAAACATAATGAAATACAGAAATGACTTTGCATTGAAGGAAGTTTGCAAAATCCTCGAACCTGATTGCGAATTATAATAATTCTGTTCGAACGCTGTTGACAGCTTAGTGTGTTTTTTGTATTCGCTCCCTTTATGTATTCATAAGGGCACACATTTTAGCTTGATCTACCAGATGCAATAGGCAGACAGTCACCTTTACAGCCAGGCCCTGTGATAGTATAGATCATCTTTATTGCACCGGTCTGTCACTGAATATCTGTGGGAGTGTTTGTGAGCATATGGATTGGGTTGTCTTGCTGTGAATACATGTGCAGATGTATACCAACCAATGTTTTTTTAAATTTTTTATTTAAATAAATAAAATGACCAGAAAGAAGACCAAACACACTCTTACATCTTAAAATGCCTGTCACATTTAAAAGGGAAACCTGGTAATCCTATACTTTAAAGTATTGACTCATTTTTACATTCGCGTCCCTTTCATTTTTTTTGCGGGTTAATGTGGTGGCAACAGACTGGAAATTCCTCTGCCCAGTATTCTTTATCCCCAGCCACAGATTTAAGCTTTTCCCCAGAAGTTCCTAAGTCAACAGCGAGATCCCTTCACTGAGTCCTTGGTTTGTGCCAGGGCAGGGCCTGATACAGCACCAGCAAGAATCAAGCAGAAACAGTCCTCAACTCAGATGTAAGGATAAGCAGGTACCATGGGTCTCTCCTGGATTATTGAGATTCACATTCTGTCTTGGAAAGTATGCCCAATAGACTTGCATAGGAAGTTTTTTCAGGTTTTAACCCCAGTTTCTTTAATATTGGAGGAATATTCTAGTGCCTGTCAAATGTACACTTTGAAGGGTGCCAAGAGAGCATGAACTGTATATAAAAGAATTGCTACCTTTAGCTGGACACATATACAGCCCTAACAGAATCTATGTTGGAGACAATTGGAGGCAAGACAAATATTTGGTATATGGTTTTATGGAATATTGCCCAATCCATAAAACTTTTTAACATAAAATAAATGCAGATCTTCAGATGTTCACTAATGCACCCTAGGCAGTACTATCACTAACAGCCTTAAATCCACTTCTTACATGAGCCTTCTTGATTGATGACTTGAGCAAGGTCTATTCTAACTCAATATATTGCTACAAACTGACCAACTACTACAAGCAATATGTTCAACCTTGGATGTGAATCACAACCCTTTAAGTTCCCAAAATGAGCTGGTTCTCAATTAGTACTATGTAGACAGTTGGAGGTATAATGCTATCTCAAGCACATGCTTTAATTACCCTAAATAGGCTGAATGTCTATCCTATACCTATATGTCTCCTGATTAACATTGCTCTTAGTACCACCATTTAATATTTAGGTGGAGAACTCACAAGAAAGCTTCACATCTATATTTTCTCTTTGATTGAAGGCCACTCTGTGCATCCATGGCTTGGGAATCCATGCAATTAACTAGTAACACAGGAGCTTTGAGGATGGATTTGGACTGTACTTAATGTCAACAGTCTGCTACACTGACACAGGACTACAGTTTGCATCTGATCACATTACTGCACACCTCAACATTGTTTATTTGTAATGAATGGACATTCAGTGCCACCTAGATGAGGATGGGTTCCTTCTTGAGTCTAGTTCCTCTCAAGGTTTTTTCCTTATGCCATTTTTCCTTGCCACAGTCACCACCAGCTTGCTCATTAAGGACAAACTTACACTTATAAAGAACAATCGTATTCATTCTTTATTGACACATTATCTGTGTAAAGCTGCGTTGAGACAATGTCCATTGTTTAAAGTGCTAAACAAATGAAAATGAATTTCAAATGAATTGAACATATGAGCCGTGGTAGGTTTGATGGGTGGTGCAGTTGCCAGATGTTGGCTGTGGATATTACTCCCTAGGTGTGACTCCAGGGATGGGTTCTGGTAATAATCATCGCTTTTGTGCCTTTTATGATGGTTTTTGACCCCTCCCCTCATATATGTTCACCAGAGGTTCATTAAGTTCCAGGTGACATTTATCAAAGTCTTAATCTATAGTATTCATTGTAAAACATAAATATTTGGTATGTTCCAATCGATAAAAAGGGTGTTAAATATTTTGGACTCTTCTGATTAGATTAGATCCACATTGCTATTTGTATCATTTTTCAACTTTTAGCTTTAACAATAAACATTTCTCAGGTAACTATGCTTATTCATTGTTTCCAAATTGAAATATTAGAGTATTTAAAATGTAACCATTTAAACAGATATGCTAAAAAACAGGATTTTCACAATGTTTGGCATGCCAAAAGTATGTAGATTTATATGGCTTCCCCGTATTCACACTGCTCCGTTAGTTAGGTTTTTGATGTCTAGTGAGGAATGGGAAATATGAATATGATTATGTTGCTCAAGGTTTGCTTTGAGAACTGGGAAGTGGACATTGTGAGTTAATAAAGCTGGTGCTGGTTCACACAGTGTGCCCTTGGAGATTGCTTACATCAAAGCACCAATCAAAAACCGGTGCAGATATAATTTGTCATCAGGGATTTCCTGCAGGAGAATTATAGAGAAGATACAGGGACCGATCGATAGTATGGATTTTCGCTGCAGTGGCTGATTGTCCAATTGCTGTGAAACATGTGGCGAGATAGAAGAGCCGTTCTGGAGCAGACTGCTGACTCAGCATAATGCCTGTCAGATACTTATAGGCTGGTCGCAATAGAAAATTATCATGCGGCAATGGCCGAGTACTACTTAACCCGCTCTCACACCCCGTGTGCAGCATGTGATTCATTGGATCCTGTCCACAGAAGAGAGAAACTGTGGGATAGAGAGAGAGAGAGAGAGAGAGAGAGAGAGAGAGAGAGATATGACTTACACTGCACACAATCCCTCCCTGGATGTCAGACTAAATTAGCACGAAGCCGCAATGAACTGCTAAATCCTCTACTAAAACTGACCCTCCAGCTTTAGCTCACTCCTCATAAACCCTGTAAACTTTAAAGCCAAAACAAGTTCCATTGCACAAAACACATGACATTTATAAATATATATGTGTTTGTATATACCAACAAAATCGTTTCACTTTTCATAGACATGTCAGTTTTTTTTCTTTTTGCAAGCAACTAGTGACATTTCATCTTATATTTATGCAGCATTGCTGTCACAAGAGGCAAAAGGATAACTTGAAATGTCAGCCATGAATACTTCATGTACATAATCTGTATTTAAAATACCAGATATGCAATAAAGAATCAGGCAGGGAGTTTTTAGACCCATCTCTTACTTTCTCTAACCACTACATTTAATAAAGTAATAAGTCTCATAGCTCCCAGATTCCCTGATTTATGTATGTCTGTATTATTTTACTTCTTCTCCTTGTGTCCATCTTTCCTCTGGGTTATCCAGCTTTTTTTCACCTCCCAAAATATACTTATGGTATGGTTTGGAAGTTAAATGCTCTTGGATCTAAATAAGTGTGTACATGGTGCGATTTGATGGACGTAACCAGTCTTTAGAGAATAGGCTCCAGATCCACTGCAACACAGACAGGATAAAGTGCTTACTGGAAATGAGTGAGTGGGCACTTCAATATACACACTTCTTTCACTTGACTTTTGAAGCATTTACCTTTATTCAATCTTAGCTAAGGTGAAATAAATGATCATAGGCCAAAGGCCAGAGTGGACCCCAACCCAGAAACATTACTAGTACTAGTACTAATTAATATCCAATGTAGTCCATTTCAGAGGTGCTTTATTTATCTCTTTAAGACTATACTAATATTATTTCATGTTCATTCCCATGTTGATTTAATTGGAGATGTGGGAAGTCTAACCATAACATATGACTGTCTTCCTAAAATGAATTCAAGACCTCAACTAATGTGGTACATTAGTTATATTGTAATTATTTACATTGCAACACATTGTCATTGTGTAGTACTGTATATTAAAATATTATGCAAAACAACAACCTATAATGTGCAGTGGTGAAAGGTTTCTGAGTAATTGTCCTTCGTAACTGTACTTACGTCATCTTTTGGCTACTTTCTAGTTTTATTAGAATATACTCTCTATTCAACTACATTTAATGATTCAATATATGCACTTTATTCTATTTTAATTGACAATGACCTTTACCTTTACATTTTGCACAGCAGGTTTATCGGCCATGAACTATTTATTCTGCAAAAGAAGCAATATTTAATTGTCCATTGAATACTAATTGTTCTTCTACTTTGTGACATGATACTGTAACTTTATTTGTTAATTAAAGTTGCCTTTTTGAAAAGATTGCTTTACTACTTTGTCTTTGTTTGACCAACTTGTTTGAGCTTTGTTTTAATCTGGCACATTGAAGAAGCTGTTGTGTTGATCTTGGTTAATGGAGTTTTAAGGAGTACAATATGATTTCTGTTTTAGGAAATAAAACCTCACAAATCAACAGTTTGTGGCCTTTCACCAACGTGTGTTGAGGACTAGTGCATCTTTGAGCCTACAAATTGAAATTGATGATTTCAGGTACCTTTGTCTTTGTCATTAACTATTTTAATTACATTGGAGAATTATGAGAAATTTGACATGTAACTGTTGCCATTAAGTAAGTTAAGTCAAGTGAAGTCAAGTTTATTTCTATAGCGCTTTTCACAACAGACATTGTCTCAATGCTGCTTTACAGAATTTTAAGAGTTATGGTGAATGGTGTGCATTTATCCCTGATGAGCAGCCTTGGTGACTGTGGCAAGGAAAAACTCCCTTAGATGTTATGAGGAAGAAACCTTAAGAGGAACCAGACTCAAAAGGGGAACCCATCCCAATTTGGGTGACATCAAGAGTGTGATCATAAATCTTTAAACAATACAGAACACTGGAGAGTAAGAACTAACATGAGCACTGGAATGTAAGATTATGAGTAATGGTTTTTCTACAGTCTTATACAGTAATTTGTGGTTAGTAGAAAAATAAACTATTACAGTTTATTATTACAATTACAATTTACCTCTCAGTGAACATGCATTCGCTGCTAGGACTTCTTGTTAATATCGTTATTAAGTAAAAAGTTTGTGAACACCTGCCTATAACACCCATATGTGAGTTTTCTCTAAGCTGCTTCTACAAACTTGAAATGCACACACGTGTAAAATGTGTTAAATAGAAGCTCAAACATGTTTCAGCATGGCAATGCCCCTGTGCACAAACAAGCAAGGTCCATGAAGACATGGTCTTTTCAGGTTGCACACATTTTTGACCTAAATTTCACTGAACACCTTTGAGATGAACTGGAACACCGACTGTGGGCTTCTCTTCTGAAACACAACCTCACAAATTCCCTGGGGACTGAATGAGCACAAATCTGTACACATGCCAAAATTCACTGGAAAGCCTCTCCAAATGAATAGAGGTTAATATAACTAAAGGATATTAAGAAAACTAAATCTGCAATGAGATAAAAATGCATATACCATATGTCATATGGTCAGTCTTTTTTCAGTCTGGTGATGTCCAAAACTTTTGGCCATATACTGTATAACTACTTTACAACTACTTTTATGACTGAACACCTGCCAAAACCTTACCACAACCAGTGATGTTCTAAAAAACATGTAAACTATCCCATCTGTAAGATATGTAAGATAGCACATTTGAATATACAGTAACTGGTAAAACCTCTAATATGAATTGAGTTGTTCAAGTTGTCAAGAGATTGGTATGAGGAATTACTTCTTGATTTTAAAATACCAAACTTGAAAAGATCGGCATATCCACTGGACATTACAAGCGAGTCAAGCAAAGCATAAAATCCGCAGTTCTGTCAAGTACAAAGAAAACACCAGTTTAGGAAGCAGTTTGTAGTATGACTGGAACAAAATTCAAGACATTTTCAATTCAATTTATTTTTATTTGTATAGCACTTTTAACAATTAACATTGTTTTAAAGAAGCTTTACACAGATAATGTGGTGATGAATTAATATTTTTATTCCATATTGATTATATTGAACATTTTCATTTTTAATTAACATTTAAAATTAGTATTCTTTTTTATATGTACATTGTTTGGCCAAAAGTATTCAGACACCCAACTTTTCCATTCATATGTGGGTCTTCTAAACTGTAACCACAGGAGCACATCTGTATAGGGTGCCTTTGGGTGCACTAGCATTACACTTTTTCCTTCACTTGTCTATGCAGATATACTTTACATGGGTTTGAGTGGAAGATCTTGAGTCATCTGCAATAAAGCTCTGACCTCAACCCTACTAAACACTTTAGGGATAAATTGGAATGCTGACTGCACTCCAGACCTATATGAGTCACAGACTTTACTGACACACTCCTGGCTAAATGAGTAGAAATCTCCACAGGTCCACTCCAGAATCTAGTGGATCATCTTTACAGAAAAGTCGAGTTAATTTTAGCATTAAATACAGAGTAAATGTGGAATGGGATGTTCAAAACAAACAATACGAATCTTATGTTCAGGTGTCCATAAACTTGTATGTACAGTGGTTCATTGTGAAGACAACTGACCTATGTTTTCACTTGTCTTTTATCTTTACTCTTTTTACTCTTTACATGCATTATATGCATTTATTTATATGCAGTCTGAGTGTGATACAAAGAAATGACACCCCAATCATGAAATCACTCAGATGGCTATATGATGGAGTGGGGTAGAACTGGGAAAATCTGAGTAGAAAAAGAAGTTACTTATAGTAATTAAATATGTCACATTTGTGTGCCCTTTAGCCCTCCAAAAAAAACCCTTAGACCCTTAACCTATAACCTTATCCTTATATAACTAACTGAATTGTATTTGTTGTAGTCAGCTTGATGGTCTGCGACACTCAGAGAAACAGAATTTTTTCATGGAATGATAATGATAATGATAATAACTATGACAGAATCAATACCCACTATAGACTAATGTGCAGTAATCCACTCTAAACTGATGAGAATGTCCACGAGCACCTATTACAAGAAATTACTTTTTTTTTTTACGCATTGGACATTAGATGTGTTGGTAGCGTCTCCTCCCTAGATATATTAGCTCATTAAATCTAACAAGAACGTCATCTTTGATGTTATTTGCTCGTTTAAGAATAGTGACCGCGTATGTATTTATCTCATCTTAGGCCTCTGGCTTAGTTCTTATAGAAAGATGTCTCTGCCATGCAAGCGGTGTCGTAAAGATGATGTTTTTTTCAGCCAGTGATCGGCTTGCCGTGTTGTAAAAGAGGACTTGGACAATAACCTTGCTCATACAGAGGAGTGGACCTGATGATGCTTGAAGCTTAAGTGGCACTACAAGTAGCGCCAGATAGAGGCATTAGCTTCACCGCTATTGATGGTACACAGTAGATGTTTTCTGGCATACACTGTATAGACAAAAATATTAGAACACCTTACCTTTCCAGCCATCTGTGGTTCTTTTGTTACCACAAAGTTGGAAGCACACAATTGTATAGGATGTTTTTGGATGTGCTAGAATGACATTTCCCTTTTCTTGAATTATAAGAGATAAACCTGTTCCTGTACATGAACATTTGGTTTACATGGGTTGAAGTGGAGGATCTTGAATTGCCTGCTATGGAGCTCTGACGTCAACCCTATTGAACCACGTTTGGGATGAACTGGAATGCTGAATGCACCCCCGGCCTCCTCACATTAATACTGGATGCCTTTGTGACTAAAAGAACATAAATCACCTTAAGCACATTCCAAAATTTAATGGAACAATAAAGGTTATTATAAAAGGAAATTGGGTCCAAATGTGATATTCAAAAAGCTTATATGAATCTTATGGTCAGGTGTCAATGAACTATTTTTTCCCCATATATATATTTATCTACCTCAACCTAATATTAATATGCAATATATTTCAAATATGCTTTGTTTTCAGTATCTTTGGCATTGTGATTAAAGGATAGCCATTAAGCAAAGTGTTTGTGATCAGACAACTGTGGTCACATCATCTGCCTTTGTAGAGTTTTTTTCTTTCACTGTGTGGCTTTTCAAAGACGTGCCTTTCTTGCAAGCTGGGGGTTTGATCCACTGTGTGAGGTTTTGCAAAACAAAAGTAGCATACACAGTGAAAGATATTCTTTTTTGTATAGAGTCTTGGCACAGAAGCTGACGCTGTGTTACAGTGTTTTTTTTATTTTGCTATAATGGCATGGTATAGAGTATTACTTACTCACAAAAAATTTAATATACTTTAATTAAATGCAAAAAACATGCATTTAGACTTTTTGCATTTAATTAAAATTACTTTTTTCAATTAATGTGTCCTTGGATAGTTAATTAATCATCTAATGAACAGATTCTAACGAAAACAGACATGACATTTTCTTGTGTTCTCTTGCCCAGTTCATGGAAAGAAGACTAGCTTGGTGTAACCCAAAACTTCATTTTAAACTTTAGCTATTTTTATGTGAAAAACAGGAACATGGATTAGAAAATTGCATTTTAAATGAACACTAACTGTTTATTTGAAACTTTTTTAAAAGTTCAATGTGGTTGAGACCACAAAGAGGTGCATCCAAACTAATATCCCATGCTATGCAAATAAATTTCATGTGATGGATGTAACCCTAGTTCCCTGCGTTGTCCGTACTCTGAATAATAAGTGTAATCAGCCAAAATTGAAAGAAGGCTGTCACCGGCGGGGTGACGTCACGACTAGTAAGTATAAAATGGGGAACGCTTTGGGAACAACAGTCCAATACCACACACTGACCAGACCCTGACTAGTGTTAAATAGCACAACTAGGTTGAAGGACAGAAGTGCACAGGAGTGGCACAGAGGTCAAGGTTGTAAAACCTGACAAAGGAGAGCGGGGTGGACCAGCTCGCAGTGTCGCAGAGGTCTTGGAGGGACACTCCAGGGGACCAAGCTTTAGAGGCTGCCATACTCTGGGTCGAGTGCGCTCTGACCCCGAATGGAGTGGAGAGACCAGAGGACCCATAAGAGGACGCAATAGTGTCAATAATCCATCTGCTGAGGGTCTGCTTATTAGCAGGAAGGCCTCTCCTCGGAGGGCCGTAGCAGATGAACAATTGTTCCAACTTGCTCCAGGGACTTGTCCAGTGGACATAACAGTCTAGTGTTTGGACCGGGCACAGTTGATTCAATCTGTCCTGGTCTGGGGTCTGGAATGGAGGAGGATTGAATGCCTGGAGCCTGACAGGTCCTGGGACGACTTAGGGCACCTTGGGGATGTAACCAGCTCTATGGTGCAGGAAGGCACTGGCCATGCCTGGTGTGAGGAAGGAGGCCTGTAAATCACCAACTCTCCTCAGAGAGCAGCTAGCCAGCAAGAACGCGGTCTTAACAAGTGCCTCCATGAAATCTCGGCTAACAGCCCAAAAGGGGGGCTCAGACAGAGCCTCCAGCAACATGGCCAGGTCCCATACAGGCACTGTTTCTCACACTGAATGTGAATGCCCCAACACAGGGGCGTGATACGCCGAAACGGCGGACGCCTAGACTTTAATGGTGGACAGAGCCAAATCTTTTGTTCCTGCAGGAACTCCAGCACTGAACCAACAGTGGACTGGGTCCAATCGGTGCCGGGCGCACCATGCAGTGAACAGGCATCGTCTCGCAGCATACAACCTCCTTGATGAGGGAGCTCTGGATTGGAGAATGGTCTCTACTACCTCAGTGGAGAGACCAGAACGATGGAGCTGTGCCCCTTTTGGGGCCACAGCCACAGCTTCCACAGCTCCAGTCGGGGGTGAACTATTGTGCCCCCTGACTGAGAGAGGAGATCCCTCCTCAGAGGAATCTCCCATGCAGGCTGCTCAAAGCGGGCCACCAAGTCCGCGAACCACAGACGGCCCGACCACCATTGGGCTATCAGGAGGACACGGTCGCCATCCCGTCAAACTCTCTCTAGAACTCCTGGAAGCGGGGCGATGGGGGAAAGGCGTACAGGCGCAACCTCGGCCATGGCTGTGCAATGGCATCCAGTCTCACAGGGGACAGGGAAATATGTCTTTAAAGATGCAAATGATCTACTTAGTCTCTGCCAAACTTCTCCCAGATCTGCTCCACCACGTAAGGGTGGAGGCGCCACGCCCCGGTTCTGGACCCTTGTCTTGACAGGGTGTCTGCTGCTTCGTTCAAACGGCCTCAGGGAGAGCTTTCCTCCTCTCCCTGCGCTCACAGGAATATCCTGCGCTCCTGCGCTCACAGGAGGATCTGGCATGCCAGCATTCCCCCTGGTGGTTGATATATGAGACCACTGAGGTGTTGTCAGAGTGATTCAACATATGATGGCTTCTAAGGTCTGGGAGGAAACGCTTCAGAAGCCCCGCCAGCATCTCTGGGGGATGGGGACTCTCCCATAGACATTGCGTGGAGTGGCCACTCATAACCGCTCCCCACCCCATAAGGGATGCATCCGTCGTCAGCACTATGCCACTACCTGGGACTCCCAACATGGGGCCTTAAAGTAGGAACCCAGGATCTCTCCAAACATCTAAGGCACATAGGCATCACTGCGTGACCTTGATCGTGCAGAGGGGATTGCCCTTTCGTGAGAACCCATGGGCTCTGAGCCACCATTGAAGGGGTCTGTACAAGAGGCCAAGTGGAATGACATTGGACGCTGCTGTCATGAGCCAGAGCAGTCTCTGAAATTGCCTAACAGTGATTGACTGCCCCTCTCTGACCTTCCTCTGACCGCCATAAGGATGGACACAATGTGGGCAGAAGAAAGCTGTGTGTGCATAGTCGTCGAGTCCCATGTGACGCAGAGATAGGTGGAAGCACACTGATCGAGCTAATATCAACCAATTGTTGATATAGTTGAGGATACGGATGACCTGAAGTCTCAGGGCCCAGAGCCCCATCAACACATTTCATGAAGGTGTGTTAAGGCAAGCCAAAACGGAAGGACCTGATATTGGTAGGCTTTGACCCCAAAAGCTAATCTCAGGAAATTTCTGTGAGAAGGGAGGATGGGTACATGAAAGTACGCATCCTAAGATGACCAAGACAAACCAGTCCTCATATCTGATCTGACACACAACCTGCTTCAGTTCAAAATGCTGACTCTTAAGCAGGTTGTGTGTCAGATCTGATCTGACACACAACCTGCTTAAGAGTCAGCATTTTGAACTGAAGCCTCATCAAAGAGAGGTTTAGCTGACGTAGATCTAGGTTAGGATGCAACCCACTGTCCTTTTTGGGAACTATGAACTGTAGAACCCGGACCATCTGTCTGACAGAGAGACCATCTCGATGGCCTCCTTCCTCAGGAGAGTGTCTACTTCTCGTTTCATAACTAGAGCCTGCTTGCTTCCCACCAGAGTGGGACAGAGCCCATTTAACTGGGGTGGACTAGACCCTAACTGAATTGCATAGCTTCACTGTACAGGACCAGGGCCAGGACCCACTGGGACACGTCTGGCAGAGCTATCCAGTCTGCCAGGTGCTCCCTTAAGGGTATCAGTCTTTTGAGACTGACCTCCGGTGTGTCTAGAGCTAGGGCAGTGCCCTGATGTGGCTCTAGAGACAAGACCTCCTGGTCCACAATGATGCCAGGCGGAAGCCAAGGAGGAAGCTCACTGGAGCTGGCCGTGCCCTAAAGAAAATTTTGTGCCATTGTTAACAAGCTGGTCGCAAAAAGCGCTCGTCGAGCTTACTGGACTGAGAGACTTTATGCTCACCAGCCGGCCAAGCTATATCCAGCTTCTGGACGGCACGTGTCACAACCTCCAGGAGTTCCTTGCTATCAGGTTTGCAAGAGCCTAACCCCCCACCACCCCACCCCTTCCTCAGAGGAAGAGAGCCGGAGCTGCCTGCTCTCGTGGCAGGGGGAGGAAGCCGCTGAAAGGCGTGCTTCTGAAGACTGCGAGCAAGAGCTGGGCCAGGCAGAGGAGGTAGGAGAAAGGGACAAGCCCGTCTCCACACCTTCTGCGAAGTCCATAAGCGAACCGCAGGAACGCCGCTCTCCTCAAAGAGTAACCGCCGGGAGCGGATCAGCCGCATGGGCATGCAAGCACAGTGCTGGTATACTGTGCTCCGCTCCCAAACAAGTCACACAAAGGCTGTGTGTATCCCTCCCCATTATAAAACGGCCAAAAAGTGTGCTTGGTTTTCTTCGATGCCTTAAATTATTTTGACAGACAGACAAACAACATAAAATTTACACAGAGCACTTAATGAACAAACAGAAGCTTAAGCCGGCTTCTCTCTATGTGCGTTTTTTACTTTCTGGTCGTGACGTCACCCCGCTGGTGACAGCCTGCCTTCAAATTTAGCTGATTACAATCATTATTCAGAGCATGGACAACGCAGTCACGTTTCCAAAGCGATCCGATGCAGCTCGAGTTCCTGAAAGGGAACGGATATTACATTCTTCTTGGTGTCATATGTAAAACTTAAGCAATGAACATACAATTTGTTTACTTATCTTTAGTAACTGCTTGGTCAAGGTTGCACTGGTAAAAGCAGCCTACTACTTTGTTTATACTCTATATTGCAAAATTGGACCAACTAAATATGTTTTTTCTCAGCCAGGTACAAACAAAAATCCCAAGTGTGCAAGCAGGGATAAGAAAAAATGACCTGCGTATTGCTGATGTAGCTGAGGGTTGATGAACTGTCGGAGCCATTATTCACAAAACATACTGACAATGCTGGCATTTCTACTTCAGGTATTTCAGGGGAATAGTAGTAGGGTTCATATTTAATTAAAAAAGCAAGCAAACACAAAAACATCATTTAAAAGCCAAATACAGGTTTGCAGCACTAAACAAGCACAGATACTCATATTGCTTTTGTGCTTTGTAGAACATTCATTGAATTCATTTGCACAGCCGACTGGAATGCATGCACATCTTTGTGTGTGTGTGTGTGTG
The DNA here is from genome assembly GCF_014805685.1 of Silurus meridionalis. Lineage (NCBI taxonomy): Eukaryota > Metazoa > Chordata > Actinopteri > Siluriformes > Siluridae > Silurus > Silurus meridionalis. Next base: position 11,262,409 of record NC_060899.1, read on the forward strand.
TGTGTGTGTGTGTGTGTGTGTGTGTGTGTGATTATGTAGTGCTAGTTATGATAAGAAGAGGCACATGAAGGACTGATACTCAGCACAGAATAGCGTGTTATATTGGAACAGCCACTGTCTAATGATAGAGATATTGAGGCCTGTAATTGTTATTATTGCCAAAGCCAAATTGAAACTCATAACCTGACTGACTCTAGCTATCAGTTGTCATTAAGTACGAAAACAGGCCTCTCTGTGGCGAGCGTTTACTGCCGCAAGCTGTCTGTTGACACACAAGTAATTGAGCAGTTTTGAATGGTGAAAAAAAACATACAGAGAACAGCACCGAAATGAACACATGATTGAAGCATTTTTAACATCTTTGAAGGTGATTTGAGTTTTACATAATATCCATTATGATGCCCACTCCATTATTAATTTGCATGGTGGAGAGTCAACAGTTTTATTGACATTTTCACCATGGCTGGAGAACAATTGGTTTTGAATGTGTTTGTGTGTGTGTGTGCTGTGTTATCTCATTATATCATATCTAACAGAGAGAAAGCGTCGGTTCTGCTAAAGAAACACACCATGATGTGACAGGTCACCGACTTCCTTAACTTCACACTTAGTGACACCTTCTGTAGTCTGTTTGCTGAACTTCAGTGGTAAATTGAATGGACCTGGATCTGAAATTTATTTTATATATACACTTATGTTCATTAAGAACACACCCTCATGACATTGAACAGCTCACAGTTAATCAGAAATGTTACATATTTCAATACTATCTATAGAAGGATATTTTCCTGTGTTGCAATGTATTTTTTTTTAACTTGACCAAGTCTTTTCATTGCTCTAACTGCAATAAAAACCCGGCTACAAATCTTGACCATTGTTATCGTCTCCGCCCTACATTTTTTATGTCACACTGTGCAACTAAATTGCAGGCCTTTTATCAGTGGCCTCTTGGATGACATCTAGAGCAATGAGATAGCAGCGCTTTAACGAGTCCGATCCTTCACCTGCTGTTAATGCAATCTACACCTGACATAAAGGAGTGCTGAGTTTGTCTAATATAAAAACAATGCAAGTGTAGATCTGCAGCGACAAAAATCTCTACATTTAGAATGATCCCTGAATGCATTTATAAATGCTCTAAATGCATCCATCATCCTTATTATAGACAAAAAAGATCTTCATTTTTAAAAACATATATGTCACACAATGTTTCTCATTACTGCACTATAAACTCAATTTCTATGATTGTATGTATGTTATATATATATATATATATATATATATATATATATATATATATATATATATATATATATATATATATATATATATTTGATGGGTCAGAAGGTAATTCTAATACTTTATTGTTTCTATAGTAACAGCTAATATACATAGATATGTGTCGGTTGCATACTATCTAATCTGAGAGATTGTGTAACTACTACTGTAAGTGTTTTACTATTTATTTTATATATATATATATATATATATATATATATATATATATATATATATATATATATATATATATATATATATGCTTTTGTTTACTAAAATGATGCACTTTAGGCTAGTCTGCAGTGTGTTACATTATATATATATATATATATATATATATATATATATATATATATATATATACTGTGGTGTGTTACTACTCATGTAAAGTACAGTACAGACCAAACGTTTGGACACACCTTCTCATTCAAAGAGTTTTGTTTATTTTCATTACTATGAAAATTGTAGATTTACACTGAAGGCATCAAAACTATGAATGAACACATGTGGAATTATATACATAAAAAAGTGTGAAACAACTGAAAATATGTCATATTCTAGGTTCTTCAAAGTAGCCACCTTTTGCTTTGATTACTGCTTTGCACACTCTTGGCATTCTCTTGATGAGCTTCAAGAGGTAGTCTCCTGAAATGGTCTTCCAACAATCTTGAAGGAGTTCCCAGAGATGCTTAGCACTTGTTGGCCCTTTTGCCTTCACTCTGCGGTCCAGCTCACCCCAAACCATCTCGACTGGGTTCAGGTCCGGTGACTGTGGAGGCCAGGTCATCTGGCGCAGCACCCCATCACTCTCCTTCTTGGTCAAATAGCCCTTACACAGCCTGGAGGTGTGTTTGGGGTCATTGTCCTGTTGAAAAATAAATGATGGTCCAACTAAACGCAAACCGGATGGAATAGCATGCCGCTGCAAGATGCTGTGGTAGCCATGCTGGTTCAGTATGCCTTAAATTTTGAATAAATCCCCAACAGTGTCACCAGCAAAGCACCCCCACACCATCACACCTCCTCCTCCATGCTTCACGGTGGGAACCAGGCATGTAGAGTCCATCCGTTCACCTTTTCTGCGTCGCACAAAGACACGGTGGTTGGAACCAAAGATCTCAAATTTGGACTCATCAGACCAAAGCACAGATTTCCACTGGTCTAATGTCCATTCCTTGTGTTCTTTAGCCCAAACAAGTCTCTTCTGCTTGTTGCCTTTCTTAAGCAGTGGTTTCCTAGCAGATATTCTACCATGAAGGCCTGATTCACACAGTCTCCTCTTAACAGTTGTTGTAGAGATGTGTCTGCTGCTAGAACTCTGTGTGCCATTGACCTGGTCTCTAATCTGAGCTGCTGTTAACCTGCGATTTCTGAGGCTGGTGACTCGGATGAACTTATCCTCCGCAGCAGAGGTGACTCTTGGTCTTCCTTTCCTGGGGCGGTCCGCATGTGAGCCAGTTTCTTTGTAGCGCTTGATGGTTTTTGTGACTGCACTTGGGGACACTTTCAAAGTTTCCCAATTTTTCGAACTGACTGACCTTCATTTCTTAAAGTAATGATGGCCACTCGTTTTTCTGTACTTAGCTGCTTTTTTCTTGCCATAATACAAATTCTAACAGTCTATTCGGTAGGACTATCAGCTGTGTATTCACCTGACTTCTGCATAACACAACTGATGGTCCCAACCCCATTTATAAGGCAAAAAATCACACTTATTAAACCTGACAGGGCACACCTGTAAAGTGAAAACCATTTTAGGTGACTACCTCTTGAAGCTCATCAGGAGAATACCAAGAGTGTGCAAAGCAGTAATCAAACAAAAGGTGGCTAATTTGAAGAACCTACAATATGAAATATTTTCAGTTGTTTCACACTTTTTTGTTATGTATATAATTCCACATGTGTTTATTCATAGTTTTGATGCCTTCAGTGTGACTCTACAATTTTCATAGTCATGAAAATAAAGAAAACTCTTTGAATGAGAAGGTGTGTCCAAACTTTTGGTCTGTACTGTATGTACGTTTTTGCTGAGGGTTTTGAGGGTCTGTAGGGTTTTACTACTTGTGTAAATGATATATGCTTCCATCCAAAATGTTTAACTTTGGTTTAGTTTTTAGTGTGCTATTCATCCAATTTTTTTTAAATGTAAACTGTTGATGTTCACAAATTAATAACAATAAACTTCGTTAATAAAAAACTACAAGCAGTTTTATGTTTTGCATTTCTTCCCTTTAACCGTACCAAAATCTAACTGAACCGTGACTTAAAAATTGAGGTACTTGCCAAATAGTTAAAAAAAATCCAGCTTGTCATGTTACCGAAAAGTCCTCTGTTCGCAAAAACTTTACAGTGTCTGAATTCTTTTCAACTTCTGACGGTTACAAAGCTTTGAGATTGGATACTCCTTTTAAAAAAATATGCATCTATTTACACTTATTTGCATTAATTTATTCTATTTATATAAAGTGACATCCAAGCATCCCAACGTATCTCAAAATGAATCAGTGTCCTCTTACCAATCAAAATCAAGCATCGTCTTGAAATTAAAAAAAGAAAACATAGGAAAAAAGTCACGATTCGGTTAAATTCCAGTAAGTTTAGGGAGAAGAAATGCAAAACATAAAATAGCTTGTCATTTTTTATTAACACAGTGGCTATTAAAATTGTTTAACAGAAACCTTGCCCTCTTGGATTATACCTTACTTCTAGATATAGATAAAATATGCTAAAAGTATTAATATGTATATTGTATATACCTGGACAAAGTAAGGATTTCATCTGTAGAATGTGTGCAGTCAAAATAAGTGAACAAGTGTGTGTAAAAAGTAATCATATAAACATGAGCTGTATGCAGTTACATTAGAAATAAGTTTACTGTCTACAATGCGTTATGATGGCACTATATGAGTAGAACGGTATTCCTACACCCTTATTCTTCAAATAGTTTATCCAATTCTCTGGTTATCATGTCACAGTGTTTGATGATATATTCACAAGCAAAGGGAGTGTGATAGTGGGATCGAAGCTCAATATTAAGATGTAAAGTTGAAGGAGTTCCAAGGGGAGCTCTCTGAAGGGATATTTGAGCTTTTTTTCAAAAAAAATATCCTCTTCCTCCACTATCCGGGATTCATCATTTTCAAATTAAAGGGGCAGCTGGCCCGTGAACGGTAGACTGTCACAGTCTGGTTGGTGTCAGCAGCAGTGGTGTCTGCACTTTGAGCTGATTTAGCAAGTGCTCAGCTGTGGCAATATCATTCATATATC